>NC_134825.1:68032354-68100877 GCF_004210375.1 Tachypleus tridentatus
AAAAAAAATATACATGTAAAAACGGCTGGTTTGGGTTGTAAAATTTTTTTATGTAGAGGAGTGAACAACGTTTCGACCTACTTCGGTGATGGTCAGGTTCACAAAGAAAGAAGGAGGTAACTGACCGATAGCTGACTATGTGTTTGAAGAGGGATGTTTAACTGAGTTTAGGAATGTAGAGGGCGTGCTTAGATGTTTGATTATATTTATTAATATGCGTATAAAGGTGTTTCTTTGTATTGGTTTATTTAGGGTTTGAGTTGTTGTGTAAGCAAGGCTTCTTTAATTCTGCGTTTGTTTATGTTTGTTTCTTTATTTAGTAATTGGGTGTTTTGTATGGTTAAGTTGTGTTTATTTGAGTTGCAGTGTTCGAAAACGTGTGAAGGTGACTTTTTGTGTTCTTTGAATCTGGTTTCCATTTTCCTACTTGTTTCACCAATACAGAAGTCGTGGCAGTTATCACATTGTATTTTATAAACAATGTTGGTGTGGTGTTTTTCAGTGTAATATTTACATAGTATATACGTCAGTTTTGTGCCTAGTTTTTAAATAAATTTGGTATTAACTGAAATGTCATATTTTGTTCCTAGATTTTGCCAAATGTTGGTTATTTCTCTGCTGATGTCGGGAATATATACCAGCAGTATATGGTTTCGTGATTTCTTCGAATTGTGGGATATATTTGATTTTGTTAGTTGTTTCATTTGTCTTTATGTCGTTAATTTTATCTGGTGAACATAGTTTTATGGCTGTGTTTATTTGGTTTCTTAGTATGCTAAGTGTTTGTTTCATTTCATGTGCTGAGTCCTAAGGAATGTATAGTCCAGTATGGGTGATTTTTCGGTGGACTTCTGTTTTAAATTGTGTATCGGTTCTTGTAATTTTAAGGTTGAGAAATAATATGTGATTGTTTTCTTCCTGTTCACACGTGAAGTTAATGTTGGGATGTACAGAGTTAATGTGATTGAAAAAAATTGAGTGTGTTTTCTGTAGATATGAATCCCACAATCGTGTCGTCTACGTATCTGTACCAGTATTGTGGTGAATGTATTGCTATGTTAATTGCTTGTGTTTCAACTTGTGTGATAAACATATTGGCTAGAACTGGTGATACTGGGTTGCCCAAGCTTAGACCACTTGTTTAGATGTAGTTGTGGTTGTTGAACATTAAGTTTGTCTTCATCGTGGTGAATTCTATGAGGGTTGCTAATTGGTCACTGGGAATGTCTATTGATGGATTAGGGTTTTGGATATAGAGTTCTAAGTCTATAACAGAGAGGGATATAACATTGAAACTGGCCATTAAGTCTTTATGATTAAGTTGATATAGGTTAGATTTCAAATTTAAAGAGTCTTTGATGAATGATCTGGCTGATGTTACATGTTTGGAGAAGGCCCATGCCATGTATTTATTAAGACTGTAATTTAACGATTCATAAGTGAACATTATTGGTCATAATAGACAATCTGGTTTATGAGGCTTGGGGATGCCTTATATTTGTGGTGTGCGTGAGTCGGTCTTGTGTAGCTAGGACTAAAGTGATTTTGAAATTGTGTTGGCTTTTTTCAATTTTGGTAGTATTTTGTTTAGTTGCATTTCGCGTGTTTTTGTTTGATTTGTTTGTAATGGTTTAAATTTGTATGTGTCTGATAGGATATTCTTCATTTTTTGGATGCATTCATTCGTATTCATTATGACTATAGCGTTTCTTTTATCTGCTTTTAGAATTTTTATGCTTTTGTTTTGTAATGGAATTAATGTCTTGTTCTGTGAAATTGTTTGTTAGCTTTCTGTTTTGTGAAATTATATTGATGGTTTCATGAGAAAATTCTTTGAAAAATCGTTTAAGATGTTTTAGGTGTTTCTGGAAAATATAAAATTTTTAATTTTGTCTTGGAAGTTTGGATGTTGTATGTCAATAAAATTTTGAAGTTGTCTTCTTTCTGTCTGATGTTTTCAGTTGTTTTCTTGTTTTGTTTTCTGGGGAAAGTATCGCAAGTCTCCTGACTAGGTCTTCTAAACTTGTATTAATTTCTAAGGTTGGAATGTACCTAGGTGTTATTACGAAGTTGAATCCTTTGTTAAGTAGATGTATCACGTCTGTGTTTAATTGTCGGTCGTATCTGTTAATTATGAGTTCAATTAATGGTTTGTCGTGTTGGTGACTTTTCTGTTGTTTGCATTTTAGATTTTCTAGTTTTTTTGTGGCAGATCTTTTGTATTTGTCATTCCCAGTGGTCATTTGGTTTATGTTTCGTTGTATAAGTCCGCAAATCTCTGGTTTCATGCAGCATGCCAGTTGAAGTTCTAGGTTCATTTTTTTGTTAATGTAAGTCATATAGTTTTATATAATAACATAATTCCTCTGTTAACATCATGGTTGTTTTATCTTTTCTAATTGCCATATATTTTCATATTTTAAATCTATTGTTATGATAAATCAGGGTTTCACTTAGAATAATAATATCAGGGCTAATTTCTATTATTATGTCTACGCTTTCGTGTTTCTTGGAAGTAAGTGAGCCTAGAATTGTGAACTTATGTTTTTAGTAAGCATTTAGTGATTGTTGTAATTAGTTGTGGTATGTATTTTCTTGCAGCGCTTATGAATAGATCAAAGCAGTTTTTAGTTTGGGATAGATTTGTGTATTCTGTAATGAAATCTGTAAAGATGTTTTATTTACATTTACTATTAAACTTGTTTCGTCGTTTGTGCTCTCTTTTATTGTATGAGTGTTGTTCTCTTGGGTGTTTGTTTTGTCTGTGTTTTTGTTAAGTTGTTGTGTATTGTTTACTGTTTTCGTTGAGTTTTGTTGTTCTTTTGTTTGTCATTTTTGTTGTGTGATGTTTTCCTTCAGCTTTTGTGCATTTGTCATTGTATGTCTTTTTGTAGCAGTGTGTGTTTGTTGTGCAGTTTTATTACTTATATCGTTTGGAATTTGTTTTGTTGTTTTTATTTCATAGATACGCTGTTTTATTTTCTTGTACAAGTGGCAAACTTTGTAGTTTGCTGTGTGTGTTTCTAGGTAGTTGCAACAATTAGGAATTACTTACTATTTTTTACAGACAAATATATGGTACTTACCGCCATGTATACAGCACCTCGGTGTTGCTAAACGTGCCGCTGATACGTGACCATATCTTTGTCAATCGTTGCATTGTATAACTACAATTGCTGGTCTTTTCAATTGCTCTACTTGAAAATTTTGGTACCACAGAGTTAATACCGATGTTTATTAGGTCCAGAATGTTGTAATTTTTTTCTGTGTCTACTCTTATTAAGTTTGTTTGTTTGTTTGTTTGTTTGGGTATTATTCTTTCGACTTTACTGTAAGGTATATTTTGATCCTGTAGTGCCTGTTGTGTGTCTTCTATGTTAATTGCGTAGTGCACCCAACGAATTACGATTACCTTGGGCTGTGGTATGCTACCTGGTAGGTGGATATTAATGTTTCCAGGTGTAAAAAGCGTCCTTCGGCCATTCTTTTAGTAGCTTTTTGAGGTCAGCAGCTCCTTTTCCACGAACAAGGACACCGCCACTGGGTAAACGCTTGTCATTGGCGATTTCCACAACTGGATTACATCGTCTGATTTCCACCGCAATTTGCGATTGGTTGTATGTGCGAGGTACACTTTGGATTATAGAAGACTTTGGGGTTGTTTAGATTTTGGTGTTATTTTTCGGACTTTATAGTATCATTTTGTGATGAATTTCGTCTTTTTGTTTTTGATAGCACTAGTGTAAAACCTTGTTTTTCAGTGTTTTGTTCCTCATTTTGTTAATGGATTTCGGCTATATCATTAATTGTTGTGTATCAGCATTCAAGGTGTTATTTGGGCCAGTTGGTTTGTTTTTAGTATTTATAAAGGTGGAGGAAACTATCACAGTATGAGAAGTTTCTCCACTTTCTTCTTCATTTTCATAATTTTCACTGGAGTTAGTTAACAATTTTTATTCTTGCTTTTCATTTTCTCCTTATATTAATATCTTTATCTTTATCAAAAGATGATAATTTTGGCCACATTACATCAGGCCATGAATGGGGTTTTATTAACTGCATTTGAAATTAAATCTGATATCTGGCCACCTAATGAACTACACTTACTTAGCTTGTTTTTCAGGCCACTGGTAGAGCATGCGTCTTGGTTTTTAGACGTCATGTTCTTTTACTAAGCGGTTGCCAGCGTCGCTCTAGGTTAGGCGACCCGCACTTTCGTCGTCCAGGTGAAGTCTTAGGCTTCCTCACGTTAAACAGGTTCTGTAACTTATTTGAGTATTTCTTAGCGATCTTTCACCCATATAAGTGTAAGTGTATATATCTCACTCAGAAGGAAGTTCTTCTTGTATTCGATAGCTCTTTAAAAACTCTCTCTTCTTCTCGCTAAAGGTCTCCTGATCTCATTATTTAAAATTGTTTATTTGTTTTGAATTTCGCGTACCTAAATTAGCAGTGTAAGACCAGAGGGAAGGCAACTAGCCATCACCAACCACGGTCAACTCTTTGGCTACTCATTTTCCAATGAAGAGTGGAATTGATCTGTCACATCATAACGGCACGACCGCTGAAAGGGCGAACATGTTTGTTGTAAATGGAATGCAAACCCTTGAACCTCACATTACGATTCCACTGCCTTCATATCTGGCTTCGTCTCTGAAAGCGTTCTACTTCAAGAGTAAATACAACCAAAATTAAGATTAGCCAATTGTTTTTGTATTTATTGCTTTTCAATTTTTTATATCTTAAGGTCTTATAACCTTCAGAGCTCATAATTATGCTTGTGATTTATGGCATGAGAACCTTTTTTACTTACTTCACAAGAACACAAATTGCAACGGCAAGCGTCCCTTGTGTGACTGGCTGGTGGACAATATATTCGTGTATTGCTTTACGAATGGCCACAACAGGTGACCCCTTCAATCGGTCTTTGCTTCATGTTCGTTGCGTTCGTCGTGACATCTTACACACGCGCGGGTGTGTGTTTTTCGTATAGCAAAGCCACAAAAGGCTATCTGCTCAGCCCACCGAGGGGAATCGAAACCCTGATTTTTGCGTTGTAAATCCGGTGACATACCGCTGTATTAGCGGGGGTTTTACACACGCATCATCGAAATAAAAGTGTTCAGCAAGGAAAAAGTCGATGGTAAAATTCCTAAGAAAATGAATTATTTTTATAGACATTCCGATCAGGGTGCGATAATTTCTAATGAAGAAATATGTTTATAAAAATAATAACCACATGTAATAAAAGTAATATTCTAGAATAAGTAAATATAGAATTTTGATATCTTTGTGATATCATTTATAATCTGAGATAGTTACAGTTACTAAGTAGTAAAATAATTAGGAAAAAAATTAGTTACTGGTTGAAGTAAATTAATGAATGTTTTTCCTTAGTATAATTATATCTATAATTTAATTGGATTATCTCAAACAGCTTCTAAACGCATAAACAATTTCGTCGATTTCGATATTTTTAAACAAACGAGAGAAGGAATCCACTACTAAATTTTAATTGTTTGAATGTTAAAATACGAAATCCAACTGCGAGGATGGAACTCATAACATATGGGTTATTTGACCAACACTCTACTACTGATTTTAACAATTTATGCTTGCATTTTTAAATGTATGATTTATAGAGAATAATATTTACCTAACGTAAGTGTTAACATAATGAAAAGGCTTCTTGTACAGGTGATGCATATAACACAATGAAATAATAGTAGTATTCATATTGAATCAAAATTAATGCTTGAACACAATATCTTTAGTTTAAATATTATTTCTATTGTAACTCCTAAATCAGGAAGTAGATTCGAAGAAAGAATATTATATTGATCTTTGTTGTCCCTGTTGTGTGTAAAAAGTGTTAAGGTTTCTCTGTTTTAATTATCTTGTTAAATAATTTGTGAAAAAATTATGTATATCATAAGACTCTCACAAATAAATGTCTATAAAATGATCAGCACCTGTTTTTGCAGTTTTTAAAATGGTTTATTTTATGATATATGGCTGTACTTTTTTGATCAGATGACCACCTTCGTAAACAGATATATTTATATGACACCATTTTCAATGATGCTTCATTAATGTTTGAAAAAATTCTTTTCATAACTGGTAGGTTGATATTTATGTGTAGAAAAATCTAAAAAATAAAATTCAAATAAATGCTTTCTTTATGCAGTGTTTGGAGAATAACAAACAGAATTGAACTATTGTGTGCGCTGCCTCCACTAGTAGCGCAGCCGAATGTATGCTTGCTTACAATAATAAAAAGCGGTGTAGCTTAATGCGTAATTTCAAAAAACAACTGTTATATATCTGAACAGAGGAGAAAACAGTACAAAACCTTACTGCTGGAAATGTTGTCGAAGAGATGTTCTTAATATGTTTTTTTACGTGTGATCGTTTTAACAAAGCTAAATTAACCTACTGAACGACAAGCGAATATTTAATATACTGTATAAGATTAAAGAGAAATAATGTGTTTTTAACCGATATGTACGAGCCATCATAGCTCAGGGGTAGAGCACTGGTCTTGTAAACCAGGAGTCGTGAGTTCGAACCTCACTGGTGGCTTGTATAACTTGAACTTGACGGATGTTTTTATTTTCATTACCAAAATAATTGAACAAAATAACATAATATTATTTTACGATAAATATGGGGATACATTATTTTTCATATAATTTAAATTTTCAATAAAAGCGACATTGTTATTTAAAAAATTAAACTGCGTTTTCTATGCTCCTATTAATTTTATACAGCGTGTGGAAATCAATATTTCCAAAATTGCTTGGAAAATAACCTGTTTTTGATATATCTATTATAAAATTCTAAAATTAATATAAATCACAAGTTCGACTTTACTAAAGTTGATAAATGCTCTAGACATGGAGGGAAAATAGAATTTGTTGCTCAAAAACATAATGTAGACACTACTTCCTGCCTTGTTTCTTTACTTTCTGAGAGCCCGTAGATTTGCTAATGTTATTTTTCTGGTAAGCAGTAGATTGTAAAAGTCATTTATGTTATTGGTGTTATTGTTGTTATTATTGTCTAGAAAATATGGTTTGTATAATTCTGTGTTATTTGTTACATAATTATTTACTGTATTGAAAAAATAGGCGTTCACGTCTGGGTCGTTGTGTTTTGAAAGTGTTTTGCAGTTGTTGTCTGAAGGCTTCTGGTTTTTCTTTGTCGGTGTGCGCTAATGTGTTATTTTGTTTTAATGTTGCGTATTTTCTTGTTGTGGCTTCTTTAGTGAGTCTTTTTAGGTGCGACCGAAACTTTCTAGGGTCGGTTTTTCCATTTAGTTTGCAGCAAAAGTTGTCCATTTTTCTTGTTTTAACAATATAATTTCTGGTCTCATTTTATTTCTCATACTGTTTATTTGTGTTTTTATTTCTTTGTCTCTTGTTGCCATGAACTGTCTTCTTAATTGTCTTCGTTGTTTTATGAGTGTTATTAGTTGTTTGTTTGATTTCCATGCGTTATTTTTAGTTATTTGCTGCTTTTAGTAGGCACACCGTGATTATTTGACTACAACTATCAGCTTCTTTGAAGTCGAATTTGTCTTCTTTAAAGGTTATATCTTCATCGGGGGTGAGATCGAAAGTACCATATTGGTACCATATCTACCATATTGGTAGAAGATCACTGTCAACATCTTTTCCCACGTTCAAATTTAATAGCTTTGGTCTGATATTTAAGGAGGTGTCTAAGGTATCAGTTGTATTTGTAGCATACGTGGTATGCGTAGGTTCACTGTCGTTTATTAGGGCGATGGTATTTCATCAATGAATTGCAATAGGTGTCATCCATTTGTATTTGTGGATTTATGTCAAAGTTTTTATGTTTACTATTTAGATCACATATTACAATTGTATTTTGGTTGTGGGAAAGATGTTGTGGAATAGGTTTATGTCAATACATTCGGTTGGTGATATATTTACTATAAAATTCTTAAATTAATATAAATCCCTAGTTTGACTTTACTAAAATTGATAAACGCTGTATATATGGAGTGAAAATAGAAGTTTTTTGTTCGAAAACATAATGTAAACACCACTTCCAGCCTTGTTTCTTTACTTTCTTAGAGCACCTAGTTTTTGGCTGGAAAATACAATATTTCCATTTGGATTCACCGTTTTTCTTATTTTCATTATTTATTTATTTTTTTTATAATTTTATGTTAATTATCGCTCTCAGATCGGAATGTCTATAAAGATAATTCATATTCTGAGGCATATTAGAACCGACTTCTTTTCTTGCCGAAAACTTTTATTCCGGTTACGCGTGGATAAAAGAACAGGAGACGAACTCTACGAACAGACACCAAAGACTACCTGAAGGGGTCACCTGTTCTTACCACTCGTACAACTGTACATTAATGTGTTGTCTACCAGCCAATCATTAGAAACTAAAATGTCACATAAAGGACACTTAACGTTGTGACATTTGTAAAAAGTTGCTCATGCCATGAATCATTAACATAATTACGTACTCTGAAGTTTATAAGTTAACCTTGAGACATATAAATTTGAAAAGCAATAAATAAAAACAATTTGCTGCTGTTAATTTTTGTTTTATTTAGTCTTGAAGCAGAAAACTTTCAGAGGCGTGGTCAGGTGGTTAATGCTCTCGGATCGTAATGTAAGGTTTCGTGCTCGAATCTCTGTGATATCAAACATGCTTTCTCTTTGAACAGTGGGGCTGTTATAATGTGATAGGTCTATCCCACTACTCATTGGTAAAAGAGTAGCCCAAAAGTTGGCGGTGGGTGATGAAGACTAGTTGCCTTTCATCTGGTCTTTCACTCCTAAATTAATGTCGGCTAGCGCAAGTAGCCCTCGTGTGGCTTTGCGCGAAATTCACAACAAGCAAACAATTCTAAGCAATGAGATCAGGAGACCTTCAGTGAGAATAAGCAAGAAGAATGGAGAGTTTTTAAAGACCACTTGAATATACAGTAAAAAACTTTTATCCCTTCTTCTGAGTGAGATATATACACGTATATGGGTGAAAGAGCACTAAAAAAATACTCAAATACAGAAACTGTTAAACGCGAGGAAGTCTAAGACTTCACTTGGACAACGAAAGTGCCGGTCGCCTAAACTGGAGCGATGGCGACAACCACTTAGTAGGAAAAGAACATGACATCTAGAAACCAAGACAATTAAGAAGACAGCTCATGACAACAAGAGACAAAGAAATAAAAACACAAATAAGCAGTATGAGAAATAAAATCAGACCAGAAATTATATTGTAAAAAGAAGAAAAATCGGATAACATCTGCTCCCAACTAAACGAAAAAAAACCGATCCTAGAAAGTTTCGGTCGCACCTATAAAGGCTCACCAAAGAAGCCACAACAAGAAAATACCCAACACTATAATAAAATAACACATTAGCGCACACAAACAAAGAAAAAGCAGAAGCCTCCAGACAACAACTACAAAACACTTTTAAAACAAAACGACCCTGACGTGAACACCTATTTTTACAATAGAGTAAACAGTCATGTAACAAATAACACAGAATTATCCAAACCATATTTCCCAATCAATATTAACAACGATAACACCACAAAATAAATGACTATAATAATCTACCGCTTCTTAAAAATTTACATTAACATAACTCAAACAAGCAATTAAGAATTCAAGAAACAAATCACCAGAAAAGGACGGCATACAAGAAATTCTCTTCAAGAAAGGCACTTCGAAATTATTTGATCATCTATTAGAAATTTTTCATTTATCGCTCTACCCTTGCTACATCTCAGTTTCTTGGAAGCAAGCTAATACATTAATGTTCCATAAAGAAGGTATGCTAGCCAATAAACCAAACAGTTATCGACCAATCAGCCTGACCAGCTGTGTATGAAAAATTCTTGAACGAATAATCAGTAATAGATTCTCCACATTTTTGGAAATAACGTCAAAATTACTCGAGAGACAAAACGGATTCAGAAAACTTAGACAAAAGGCATATCACTTACTAAGGTTAACTGAAACAATAATAATCAGATTTAACAACAAAAGCATTAGGCGAAGAACAAACTATCCTAGGAGCCTAACTGGTAAAAACAATGGAGTAACAGCTGAAACCATCCTCAAAATATACAAAACGTATATAACTGTAATAGACTATGCAGCTCCAGCGTGGATTAACGTTAGCAAAGAACAATTCTAAACCAAACAAGAGTCATTATAAAATATACTACTTTCGACAGCATGTAGAGTGCCCAAAAACCACTTCTTCAAAGTTTATGCATAAATATTCAAACCAACAAACAATAGTAGATAGACCCCTACATACTACAATAAAATATTTCGATAAAATGCGGAGAAAAAATGATTTATTATGTGAACTCGATAGGTATTGCATATAGATAGTCCTGAACACCTCTCCGCGATTAATATACAGATTATATACCTGAACAGAGGAGGAAACAGCACAATACCTTACCGTTGAAAATGTTGTCGAAGAGATGTTCTTAATATTATATTTTTTACGTGTGATTCTTTTAACAATGCTATATTAATATTTTGAACGATAAGTTGATATTAAACATACTGTATAGTTTCTTAACGAAATTATACGTTTTTCAAATAAAGCAACGAGCGATCATAGCTCAGAGGTAGAGCACTGGTTTTGTAAACCAGGGGTCGTGAGTTCGAACTTCACTGGTGGCTTGTACACCTTTAACGTGATGAATGCTTATACTTCTATCATATCCAGTTGAACAAATTCACGTGAAATTACTTTAGGATAAAGATGGCGATACATCATTCTTCACGTATTTTAAATTTTCATTAAAATAGACACCTTTGTTTAAAAAAATTAAACTGCGTTTTCCATGCTTCTATTAATGTTACACAGCTTGTGGAAATCAATATTTTCGAAACTGCTTTTAGAATAAGCCTGCTTTTGACATATGTGTTACCAAAATCTTATATTAATATAAATCCCGAGTTTGACTTTACTAAACTTGACAAATACCTAAGACATGGAGTAAAAATAGAAATTTCTGGTTCGAAAACATGATGTAGACACCACTTCCAGCCTTGTTTCTTTACTTTCTTAGAGCACCTAGTTTTAGGCTGGAAAATACAATATTTGGATTCACCGTTTTTCTTATTTTCATTATTTATTTATTTTTTAATAATTTTATGTTAATTATCGCTCTCAGATCGGAATGTCTATAAAGATAATTCATATTCTGAGGCATGTTAGAACCGACTTCTTTTCTTGCCGAAAACTTTTATTCCGGTTACGCGTGGATAAAAGAACAGGACAAACTCTACGAACAGAGACCAAAGACTGCCTGAAGAGGTCACCTGTTCTTACCACTCGTACAACTGTACACTAATGTGTTGTCTACCAGCCAATCATTAGAAACTAAAATGTCACATAAAGGACACTTAGCGTTGCAATTTGTACTGTTGTGACATCAGTAAAAAATGTGCTCATGCAATGAATCACTGAAATGATTATGTACTCTGAAGGCTATAACACCTTAAGACATATAAATTTGAAAAGCAATGAATAAAAAACAATTTGCTACTGTTAATTTTTGTTTTATTTCGTTTTGAAGAAGAACACTTTCAGAGGCGTGGTCAGGTGGTTAATACTCTCGAATCGTAATGTGAGGTTTCGTGTTCAAACATGCTCGCTCTTTCGATAGTAGGGCTGTTATAATGTGATAGGTTAATCCCACTATTCATTGGTAAAAGAGTAGCCCAAGAGTTGGCGGTGGTTGGTAAAGACTAGTTGCCTTTCATCTAGTCTTTCACTGCTAAATTAATGTCGGCTAGCGCAGGTATCCGTATGTGGCTTTGCGCGAAATTCAAAACAAACAAACAATTCTAAACAATGAGATCAGGAGACCTTCAGTGAGAATAAGCAAGAAGAATGGAGAAAAGCTACTGAACATACAGGAAAAAAAAACACTTTTAACCTTCCTTCTGAGTGAGATATCTACACTTATGTGGGCGAAAGAGCACTAAGAAATACTCATATAAGTTAGAGAAACTGTTAAACGCGAGGAAGCCTAAGACTTCACCTGGACGACGAAAGTGCGGGTCGCCTAACCTGGAGCGATGGCGACAACCGCTTAGAACAAAAAGAACATGACGTCTAAAAACCAAGACGCACGCCCTTAAAGTGGCCTGAAAAACAAGCTAAGTAAATCTAGTTCATTAGGTGGCCAGAAATCAGATGTAATTTCAAATGGAGTTAATAATACCCCATTCGTGGTCATATGTAATGTAGCCAAAACACAGTTATCATCTTTTGATGATGATAAAGATATTAATATAAGGAGAAAACGAAAAACAAGAAAAAAAAATAGTCACCGTTACGACAGAAAGTGTTTGTACACCTGCGTCCCGAGTAGTCTTTTGCTCATAACTTAAAAAGTATTATGATTAGGCTAATAGATGTATGATGTGTTATAAACATTATACTAACACACATTTACATAAACTTGTATGTAAATTAAACGACAAATAAATTGTTTATAAAGAAATAACCAAAAATAGGAAGAGCAGAAAGTGATCGTACAGTTCAGAACGTGTCAAAAAACTGATGTTCCCGTAAAAATTTTGTTTTTTTTGGCGAGTAAACTACATTATACCATTCCAGAACCAGACACTGGGTTCATAATTATTGGAATTTCGCCAGCAAAAAATTTACTTCCGGCAATTTAGCGCCATCTCCGTCATTATCTGCTTGGTCATCATGACGAACAGGAAAGAACTGTCCAATGATTTAAAAAAACCGAATTATTGTAAAATACAAGTCTCGTGTGTCTCTTTCCGGTATTGCTACACAAATTAATGTGCCGAAATTTACTGTTCAAAGCATAATTGCCAAGTTTAAGCTTATAGAATCAACCGCTAACCTTCCTCGTTCCAGAAGCTCCCACCAAAATTCGAGAGAGAACCAAGTGGAAGGTTTTCAGAAGGTTAGTAGGAATTCTCGTTTAACACGTAATGACATACAGAAACTGGTAAGGAAAACTGGAGTGAAGTAAGCACCTTTACAGTTACGAACATGTTACGTTCTTCTGGGTTCAAAGCATGCCTGCCCCCCAGTGGCTTAGCGGTATGTCTGCGGATTTACAACGCTAAAAACCGGGTTTCGATACTCGTGGTGGCACAGCACAGATAGCCCTGTGTGTAGCTCTGTGCTTATTTTAAAACAGCAACAACAACATCAAAGCATGCCGTCCTCGTAGAACTCCATATTTAAAGCCTGTTCATTTAGAAACACGATTGAGGTATGCAAGAAAACATGTAGTTAAACCCTTTACCTATTGGAAGAATATTCTTTGGTCAGACGAGACTAAAATCGAGCTTTTCGGCCACAGCGATGTTCGCTATATTTTCCGTAAGAAGGGGGAACGAAATCTTCCAAAGAACACCGTCCCTACAGTTAAATATGGAAGTGGCTCGATCATGCTATGGGGTTCCTTCAGCTCTTCTGGTGTAGGCAGCCTTCACCACGTCAACGGAATCATGAAATAAGAAGAGTACGTTGATATATTAGGCACTTATATCGAGAATGATGGTTGTAACTTGCGGCTTGGGCGTCGTTGGATCTTCCAGCACGACAATGACCCTAGGCACACATCGAAATATGTGCACACCTGGTTGCAGAGGAACCATATAAGCGTTCTGGAGTGGCCATCACAGTCACCCGATCTCAACCCAATTGAAAACGTTTGGCATGAGTCGAAGACCAGGGTTTATCAGCGTCGTCGGAAAAACTTGGAAGAGTTGGAGGCCTTCTGTAAAGAAGAATGGAAAAAAAAATACCAGTACTGTCAAACGATCATGGAGGGCTATGAGGAGAGATTGCGCCAAGTAATGTTACACAACTGACCATTAAAGTGGACGCACGAACACTTTCTGCTTCTCCTATGTTTGGTTATTTGTTTATAAACAGTTTATTTGTCGTTCAATTTACATAAATATGTATGTAAAAGTGTGTTAGAAGAATATTTATAATATACTCTACTTTCATTATCCTAATCTTGATACTTTTTAAGTTGTGACGAACAAAACTACTCACGACGCAGGGGTACGAACACTTTCTGTCGTAACTGTGGTACCAAAATTTTCAAGTAGAGCAATTGAAAACACCAGCAATTGTAGTTATACAATGCTAAAATTGCCAAAGATATGGTCACGTATCAGCGGCACGTTTGACAACACCGAGGTGACGTGGACATGGCGGTAAGCACCATATATTTGTCTCTAAAAAATAGTAAGAAAAACCTAATTGTTGCAACTGCATAAAACACACACAGCAAACTACAAAGTTTGCGACAAGTACAAAAAAATAAAGCAACATATCTATGAAGTAAAAACAACAAGACCAATTCCAAACGATATATCTAACACAACTGCACAACAAACACACACTGCTACAACAACAGATACAGTGACAAATGCAGAAAGGCTGAAGGAAAACATCACACAACAAAAATCACACACAAGAGAAGAACAAAACCAAACCAAAATAGTGAACAATACACAACAACTTAACAAAAACACAGACACAACAAACACCCAAGAGAACAACACTCATACAATAAAAGAGAGCAGAAACGACGAAACAAGTTTAATAGTAAATATAAATAAAACATCTTTACAAATTTTATTGCAGAATACACAAATCCATCCCAAACTAAAAACTGCTTTGATCTCTTCACACGCGACGCAAAAAAATAATAAAGAAAGCCATACATACCACAACGATCACTGGATAGTTACTAAAAGCAAATTCACAATTCTAGGTATCAACATCAAAGGTTCACTAACTTCCAAGAACCACGAGATCGAAGACATAATAATAGTAATTAAACCTGATATTATTATTCTAAGTGAAACCCGGATTTATGTTAACAATAAATTTAAAATATGTAATTTTACGCCAGTTAGAAAAGTTTGAATAAACAACCATGATACTAACAGAGGAATTATTTTATTATATAAGAACATTCTTTCAGTTACTCAAAATTATAATGAACGGTAATAATGAAAATATAATTGTTGATATCCTGCTAGATAACCATTCATTTTTAACACTAGCAGGTATTTACTGTTCACCAACAAAATGTATTGACATAAATCTATTCCACAACATCTTTTCCCACTACCAAAATACCATTGTAATAAGTGATCGGAATAGTAAACATAAAAACTTTGGACGTAAATCCACCAACAGAAATGGAAGACACTTATTGCATTTCATTGATGAAAATAACATCGTCCTAATAAATGACAGTAAACCTACGCATACTACGTATGCTACAAATATAAGTGATATCCTAGGCAACTGACTCACCTCCTTAAATATCAGACAAAAGTTATTAAGTTTTAATGTGGGAAAAGATGTTGACAGTAATCATCTACCAATATGGTGTGCTTTCGATCTCGCTCCCCATAAAGATATAACCTTTAAACAATACAAAATTCAACTACCAGAAAGCTAATTGCCAAGAATATCAGAAAGAACTAGACAACATATTACCAGAAAATGTTGAGCATACATCCAACAACAAAGTAGAAGTTGGTAGTTGTAGTCAAATAATCACTGAGTGCCGACTAAAAGAAGCAACTAACACTGTACCACAGGAACAACATAAAACTATAAATAACGCATAGAAACAAACAAACAACTAATAACACTAATAAAACAACGAAGACAATTAAGAAGACAGTTCATGGCAACAAGAAACAAAGAAATAAAAACACAATAAACAGTATCTGGAAAAAAAATGAGGCCAGAAAAATGGGATAACTAAGCGAAAAAAAACCGATCCTAGAACGTTTCGATCGCAGTTACAAAGAGGAACCAAAGATACCACAAAAAAAAAATAACCAACACGAGAATAAAATAACACATTAGCACACACCAAGAAAGAAAAAGCAGAAGCCTTCAGACAAGAACTGCAAAACACTTTCAAAACACAACGACACAGGCGTGAAAACCTATTTTTACAATACAGTAAACGATCATATCATATTAATACAGAATTATACAAACCAAATTTCCCAGTCAATATCAACAACAATAACACGAATAACATAAATGACTATAATAAGCTAATGTTTGTGGAAAACGGTTTGGTTTGGTTTTTGGAATTTCTCACAAAGCTACTCGAGGGCTATCTGTGCTAGCCGTCCCTAATTTAGCAGTGTAAGACTAGAGGGAAGGCGGCTAGTCATCACCACCCACCGCCAACTCTTGGGCTACTCTTTTACCAACAAATAGTGAGATTGACCCTAACATTATAACGCCCCCAAGGCTGAAAAGCCGAGCATGTTTGTTGCGAAAGGGGTTCGAACTCGCGACCCTCAGATTATGAGTCGAACGCCTTAATCCACCTGGCCATGCCGGGCCTTAACTTACTAGTAAAGATAGTCGGTTAAGAATGATAAAAAGGGTCAAACCTAAATAAGTGATTTAGATTATTCCTGAAACCTTATTGCACTATGATTTTGCTAGTTTATAAATGAAACTAAATTAAGCAATTTTTGTTGTTGTTATTGTTTTATACTATAGTTGTGTTAAACTCTAAACTAACAAGCAATCTGCTCTGTTACTTGCCTACACTTTTTAGCAAACTGGAAAAGTGTCCCAACACCAGCAATAGTAACCACAAATATACGATCGGAACTAAACAGAGTATGCGAATACTGCCAAATGTTTTGAATCAAAATAAACACAGCAAAAACTCTACAACTCATATATTCAAAGTGAACGAAATGTCAAAAGGTACAACTACAGATTTTTATGAATGGAACACTTCTCCAGACTACTACATCAACAAAATTTCTAGGATTAACGTATGATTCTAAACTTACATGGACAAACCACATAAATAATACAAAAACAAAAATTTGGCGAAGAACAAACTATGGTAGGAATCTAACTGGCAAAAACAATGGAGTAACAGTTGAAAACATCCTCAAAATATACAAAACATATATAGACCTATGTAGGCTCCTACATACTACAATAAAATATTTCGAAAAAAGTTGGAGAAAAAATGAACTATTATGCGTACTCGTCAGGTATTGTATATATGATGAAGATAGTACAAAACACCTGTCCCCGATTAATTTACAAATTATATTCCTGAACAGAAGAGAAAACTGTTCAGTACCTTACCTTTGAAAATGTTGTTGAAGAAATGTTATTAATATTATATTTTACACGTGTGATTGTTTTAACAATGCTATATTAATAGTTTGAACGATAAGTTAATATTAAACATACTGTATAGTTTCATAAATAAATTATATGTTTTACAAACGAAATAACAAGCTATCATAACTTAGAGGTAAAGCACTGGTTTCGTAAACCAGCGGTCATGAGTTCGAACCTCACTGGTGGTTTGTATATCTTAAACGAGACGAATGATTATACTTCTATTGCCTGCAATTGAGCTAAATAACATAAAATTATGTTAGAATGAATATGGCGATACATTGTTCTTCACATAATACCTTACAGTTTCAATGAATAAGATCAAAATTACCCGAGGGAAAAAACGGAATAAAAAAACTTTTTTGTTTGTTTTTTGAATTTCGCACAAATCTACCCGTGGGCTATCTGTGCTAGCCGTTTATAATTTAGCAGTGTAAAACTAGAGGGAAGGCAACTAGTCATCACCAACCACCGCCAACTCTTTAGCTACTCTTTTACCAATGAATAGTGGGATTGACCTATCACATTATAACGGCCCGACCGCTAAAAGGACGAGCATGTTTAGAGTAACGGGGATTCGAACTCGTGACCCTCAGATTACGATTCGACTGTCGTAACCACCTGACCACGCCTCTGAAAGCTTTCTGCTTCAAGAGTGAATAAAACTGAAATTAAGTGTAGCCAACTGTTTTTATTTATTGCTTTTCAAATTTATATGTCATATGGTGTTATTTCCAGAGTACATAATTATGTTAGTGATTTATGGCATGAGCACCTTTTTTAGTGACGTCAAAAGAGTACAAATTGCAACGGTAGGTGTCCCTTATGTGGCATTTTAGTTTCTAATGACTGGCTGGTAGACAACACATTAATGTAGAATTGTGCGAATGGTTACTACAAAGTGACCTTTTCAGGCGGTCTTTGGTTCCTGTTCGTCGTGTTTGCCGTGTCATCTTACCCGCGCGTCACCAGAATAAAAGTTTTCGCAAGAAAAAAGTCGGTGGTAAAATTTCTAAGAAAATTAATTATCTTCATAGACATTCCGATCTGAGAGCGATAATTTTTAATAAAGAAATGTCTTTATAACTATAACTTCAACATGCAAGAAAATCTCGTATTTTGATATTATTGCGATATCATTCATAATTAAATATAGTTACAATTACGAAGCAGAAGAATAACTCAGAAAAAAGTTTTAGTTATTTGTTCAATTAAATTCATTAATGTTTTTCCTTAGTATAACTATGTCGATAATTTAATTGAATTATTTCAAATACCTTCTAACCACATAAACATTTTCATCGATTTTGATATTTTTAAACAAACGAGAGAAGAAATCCACGACTAAATTGTAATAGTTTGAATTTGAAAATATGAAATCCAACTGGAAGGATAGCACTTACAACATTTAGGTTACTAGACCAGTACTCTACTACTGCTCCTTATAGCACTGTACGATTGTTTTTTTAAACATATAATTTATAGAGAAAAATATGTAGGTTGGATATGTGTTGAGATAAGTACCTTGCATTTTATTCAAGCGATGCATATAACACAACTAAATAATTGCAATATTGATATTCTAATATAATTAAAGCTCAGACACAACAACTTTAGTTTAAATGAATATTATTTCTATTGTAACTCCTAAATGAGAAAGTAGATTCGAAGAAAGAATATTCTATTGATCTTCGGTGTTCCTGTCGCTTGGGAAAAGTGTTAAGGTTTTTCTGTTTTAATTATCTTGTTAAATAATTTGTGAAAAAATTATGTATATCATAAGAGTCTCACAAATAAATGTCTATAAAAGGATTAGTACCGGTTTCTTCGGTTTTTAAGATGGTTTATTTTATGATATATGGCTGTACTTTTTGATCAGATGACCACCTTCGTAAACAGATATATTCGTGTACCACCATTTTCAATGATGATTTATTAATGTTTCAAAAACATTCTTCACACAGGTGGCAGGTTGATATTTATGTGTAGAAAAATCTAAAGAATAAAATTCAAATAAATGCTTTCTTTATGCTGTGTTTGGAGAAAAGCAAACACAATGGAACTACTGTGTTTGCCACCTCCACTAGTTGCACAGCCGAATATCTGCTGACTTACGATAATAAAAACCGGGTTTCGATACCCATTGTGGGTAGAGCACAGATAGTCCGCGGTGTATCTTTATGCGTAATTTAAAACAACAACTTTTATACACTGAACAGAGTAGAAAACAGTACAATACCTTACTGTTGAAAATGTTGTCGAAGAGGTGTTCTTAATATTATATTTTCTTTACATGTGACTGTTTTAGCAATGCTAAAATAATCCACTGAACGATAAGCGAATATTCAATATACTGTATAAGATTAAAGAGAAATAATGCGTTTTAAACGATGTGTACGCGCCATCATAGCTCAGGGGTAGAGCACTGGTCTTGTAAACCAGGAGTCGTGAGTTCGAACCTCACTGGTGGCTTGTATATCTTGAACTTGACGGATACTCTTATTTTCATCACCTGCAATTGAACAAAATAACATAATTTTATTTTACGATAAATATGACGATACATTATTTTTCATAAAATTTAAATTTTCAATAAAAGCGACATTGTTATTTAAAAATGTAAGCTTCGTTTTCTCTGCTCCTATTAATTTTATACAGCGTGTGGAAATCAATATTTCCCAAACTGCTTGAAGTATAACCCTGTTTTTGATATATCTATTATAAAATTCTAAAATTAATATCAATCAAAAATTTGACTTTACTAAAGTTGATAAATGCTGTAAACATGGAGGGAAAAAAGAATTTTTTGTTCGAAAACATAATGTGGACACTACTTTCAGCCTTGTTTCTTTTCTGAGAGCCCGTAGATTTGCTAATGTTATTTTTCTGGTTAGCAGTAGATTGTAAAAGTCATTTATGTTATTGGTGTTATTGTTGTTAATATTGACTAGGAAATATGGTTTGTATAATTCTGTGTTATTTGTTACATAATTATTTACTGTATTGAAAAAATAGGTGTTCACGTCTGGGTCGTTGTGTTTTGAAAGTGTTTTGTAGTTGTTGTCTGAAAGCTTCTGGGTTTTCTTTGTTGGTGTGTGCTAATGTGTTATTTTGTTCTTATGTTGGGTATTTTCTTGTTGTGGCTTCTTTAGTGAGTCTTTTTTAGGTGCGACCAAAGCTCTCTAGGGTCGGTTTTTCCATTTAGTTTGCAGCAGAAATTGTCCCATTTTTCTTGTTTTAACAATTTAATTTCTGCTCTGATTTTATTTCTGATACTGTTTAGTTGTGTTTTGATTTCTTTATCTCTTGTTGCCATGAACTATCTTCTTAATTGTCTTCGTTGTTTTATGAGTGTTATTAGTTGTTTGTTTGATTTCCATGCGTTATTTGTAGCTATTTGCTGCTTTTAGTAGGCACTTCGTGATTATTTGACTACAGCTATCAAATTCTACTTTGTTGTTGGCTGTATGCTCAACATTTTCTGGTAATATGTTGTCTAATTCTTACTCACATTTTTGCCAATTAGCTTCTTTCTAGTCGAATTTGTCTTCTTTAAAGGTTATATTTTTATGGGGGGGGGCGAGATCGAAAGTACACCATATTGGTAGAAGAACACTGTCAACATCTTTTCCCACGTTAAAATTTAATAACTTTTTTTTTAATATTAAAGATGTCACTTGTATTTGTAGCATGCGTGGTATGCGTAGGTTCACTGTCCTTTATTGGGGCGATGCTATTTCATCAATGAATTGCAATAGGTGTCCTCCATTTGTGTTTGTGGATTTATGCCAAAGTTTTTACGTTTACTATTTAGATCACCTATTACAATTATATTTTGGTTGTGGGAAAGATGTTGTGGAATAGGTTTATGTCAATACATTTGGTTGGTGATATATCTACTATAAAATACTTAAATTAATATAAATCCCTAGTTTGACTTTACCAAAATTGATAAACGCTGTATATATGGAGTGAAAATAGAAATTTTTTGTTCGAAAACATAATGTAGACACCACTTCCAGCCTTGTTTCTTTACTTTCTTAGAACCCCTAGTTTTTGGCTGGAAAATATAATATTTACATTTGGATTCAACGTTTTTCTGCATTCTTTTAATGGTCCCTATTCCTCCTTTTCCAATTAACAGTTTTTACTGATCTTGTTCCAAAATGTATCTGACACTGATCTCGTTGTTTAGAATTGCTTGTTTGTTTCGAATTTCTCGCAAACTACATGAGGGCTATCTGCGGTAGCCGTCTCTAATTTAGCAGTGTAAGACTAGAGGGAAGTTCAGCTTGTCATCACCAACCACCGACAACTTTAGGCTACTCTTTTACCAACGAATAATGGGATTGATTTATCACATCATAACGGTCCCGCCACTGAAAGGGCGAACATGTGTGGTGTAACGGGGATTCGAACCCCTGACCCTCAGATTACGATTCGACTGCTTCAACAATTGACCACGTCTCGGAAAGCGTTCTGCTTCAAGAACGAATAAAACAAGAATTAAGAGTAGCCAATTGGTTTTTTTATTTATTGCTTTTCAAATTTATATATTTTATGGTGTTACAGCCTTCAAAGTACATAATTATGCTCGTGATTTATGGCACGAGCACCTTTTTTTACTGACGTCACAACAGTACAAATTGCAACGGTAAGCGTCCTTTATGTGACATTTTAAATTCTAATGACTGGCCCGGAAGACAACACATTAGTGTAGAGTTGTGCGAATGGGTTATTCCTTCAGGTGACTCCTTCAGGCGGTCTTTGGTTTCTGTTCGTGGAGTTTGTCGTGTCATCTTGCACGTGCGTCGCCGGAATAAACGTTTTCGGCAAGAAAAAAAGTCGGTGGTAAAATTCCTAAGAAATGAATTATCTTTATAGACATTCCGATCTGAGAGCGGTAATTTTTAATGAAGAAATATTTTTAGAACTATAACGACCATATTTAATAAAAGTGATATTCTGTAATGGTAAGTAAATCTAGTATATTGATATCATTGTGATATCATTTTTCACTTAATTTTGTTACTATTACGAAGCAGAAGAATAACACGGAAAAAGTTTTAGTTATTTGTTGAAGTAAACTGATTAAGGTATAATTATATCAATAGTTTTATTGATAATCTGAAACACCTTCTGAACGCATAAACTTTTTAATCGATTTAGATACTTTTAAACTTTGATGTTTCGTAAGTAAGGGTAGCCTGATAAACGAGAGACGGAGTTTGCATTTTCTTATTACAAAGCCACATCGGACTCTCTGCTGAACCTACTGAGGTGAATCGAACCCCTGACTTTATCTTTGTAAGTCCGTAGACATACCGTTGTATTAGCGGGGGAAGTGAAAGAAGGAATCAACTATAAAATTTTAACAGTTTGAATTATATATCTATCACGTTATAACTGCCCCAATGTTAAAAGGGCGAGCATATTTGGTGTAACGGGGATTCGAACCTGCGACCCCGAAGGCCCCCAGTGGCTCGGCGGTATGTCTGCGGACTTACAACGCTAAAATATGGGTTTCGATATCCGTGGTGGGCAGAACACAGATTGCCCATTGTGTAGCTTTGTGCTTAATTCAAAAGAACAAGAACAAGAACAACAGCGATCCTGAGATTAAGAATTGAGTGTTTTAACTGGTCAAATGAGTCTGAGATTACCAGTGAAAAATAGCAGCTGAATTAATTATAAATTTATAATTTACTTTGAGGCTGCTAATTTAAAAAACCGGTAATTGATTTCTGTACTTTTAACCTTCTTCCCTGTGTTTGACAAATATTTTGGGCCCTCATTAGCGGCTGGATTGCATTATTTATGAAGAATGAACTAATGATATGGAAAAAAGTAGTGGTTATGAGTTCACTCTGTTCTGCTTAATAGTGCCTGATCAAACAAAAATATATTAAGTTAAAGGATGCAGGTCTTTATAGCAATTTCTTTATTTGTGTTTATTTAGATTAATATAAAATATCGCTTGAAGGTTTGTTTATTTATATAAGTAAGATAGTGCATTAGTTAAAATTATTTTAAATACTGATGTTGTATTATGAGCTTCAAAATATCGATAGATGCAGTGAACTGAAATAGCTTTCCATGTTTTTGAATTTTACATTAAAATGTAACGAAACAGAGTTTATAGACAAAGTTCTACTTGCTTTTTTTTCCGTTTCGGAAGTTATCTTCCAGTTGTTTATATCTCTTGAAACAATAAGATGTTAAATATTCACAACTTTGTCCAAGATGTTTGTTTGTTTGTATACTGTTAAATATTAATGTCATTGTTTACATGTATGGGGTAGTTACTAAGTAAATGTCCAAGCAGTAACAGAGAAGATAGATGTGACCGGATAAATATACACGAGTTGTTTTTCTGGTCTATATAAGTTGTTATGAGAATCTGTGCCTCCCGCTAGTACCCCGGTAAGTCTCCGGATTCACAACGGTGGGCTCGGCAGATAGTCCGATGTGGTTTTACTATAAGAAGAACACACACATATCTGTTTGGTATAAAAGAGTTTGTTTTTGGTATAATCTTTTGTGAAATAATTTAAAGCTTCGTTCATACAATTTATCTGTGCTTGGTGTGGATGGAGTCCACACGCGCCAGAAATTATAGATCGTCAAATTGTTCGACTGTTCAAAAATGGTATGAAGCAAACTGAAATTTTCAGAACACCTCAGTGTACTGTTTCCAGAATCCTAGAACGTCTCGGATTACAGGAAACGCTGTTTCAAAAAAGTATAGTGGTAAACGTCGGAAATTGTTACCTGAGATTATCGTATTTTGGTCATTTTAACACATCAAGGTTAAAAGAAGTCTTGCAACCCATTAAGATAGGAATGGCATGAACACGTTTATTACAGGGTATTCAAAACAACTTGGATAGGAAGCCGACTAAACAAGATTATTTTGCAAGAACGGTTGTCTGAAAACCGATATTAACCAGAATTCACAGCTCTCGCCGTGCTACTTAGCCAAAACAGCATGCCAACTTACTGTTATGACACTGGCGACATGCCAACTTACAGTTATCACACTGGTGACATGTCATCTTTTCAGAAGAGTCTTGTTTGTGGCTTGTTAAAGCTGGTGGTAGGATTCGTGTTCATTGTTTGCCTGGAAAACAAATGTGGGTAGACTGTTTCCTAAGGGATGTAACGCATAACATGTTTGAGCAGTTATTGATTATGGGAGATAAACCACTCTTCATATCTTCCGGAGAAACACCAATGGTGCCTTCTAAAGGCATAATGTGAAGACAATATTTCTGCCATATGCTAGGGAAAGGTTTAGCAATAATTTGTGATCCAGGATGACAATGCCAATGCCCACACTGCTTGTACTGTACAGGATTATCTCGACTGGAAGAACGTAACAATAATGGCATGGCCATCAAAGTCTCCAGGTTGTAATTTCATTGACAACTGCTGGGCAGAACTGAGCCTTAAAATTTCTAACCACAACCAGCTACTGTAGCTGAGTTACACCACTTTCTAGTGACAAATTGGGATGAAATCACAGTGGTTTATATCAATAACCTCATCGACAGCATGCCACGTCATCTTTGGAGGTGAGTAGAATAAGAGGAGGACCAAGTACTTTATGTTAAATATGAACTGATATAAGATTATAAACGCTCTTGATAATAACTTGATATTTTATTTTGTTTTGGTAAGGCTTTGTTTTGATAGGTAAAGTTCTGAATTACACATCTTTCTGCAGGACTAGAACTTGTCTCATTATACAGATTATATATTTAGATGTTTAATACAATGTTTCTCAGCTTGACATATTAAGTTTATTTATATTCCATCTTAATAATAACTATCCTATTCGTTGCAAAATATATAAACATTGTGGTCAAGACTGTATTTCAAGTTTAGATTTCTGTGAAATATTTCAGAATAAAGTAACTACCAATCCCAAGATGAAATATTTTTTAGATTTATGTTTAATTATACGCAGTTCGGATAAAGTTATATTAATTTGTAATCTGAAACCTCTGGACAATTACCTACACTACTAAGAAGATGGAGAGGAAGTAGGAAAATTTTGCGTAAAACTATACACATGAAATTTGCGTATAACCGTTCCTAATTTGGAGTACAAAGGAATCACTTCAAAGTGATAACTCATATAAAATTAAAGGATAGCAATATGTATCCTATATACAGTTATAGGATATCATTATGTATGATATATACAGCTAATAAGTTGTATTTCAGTTATCTAATAATTTATAATATTGAACTGAGAGGCGTAACTTGTTTCATAACAGAGATTTTGGCATTGTTGAAGTTATAATATTAGAAATTTCGATTACACTTTTATTGTTCAGAATAATATATATCATCTATAAAAATTCATTGTCAATATGCAAAAATGCCAAGTTACGAAAAGAGTCCAACAATATAAAGTGGATATTTTAGACAGATAAGATGAGTTAGAAACAATATAGAAATTTTTTTGTACTTGTGTAATGTTAGTAGTGTTAAACTAGAGGGAAGGCAACGAGTTATCACCAACAACCGTCAACTCTTTGGCTACTCCCTAACCAATGAAGAGTGGAATTGACCGTAACCTTAATACACTCCACGGCTGAAAGGGCGAGCGTGTTTGGTGTATTGGGTATTCGAACTCGTGACCCTCAGATTACGATTTGACTGCCTTAGCCACCTGACCACGTCTGTAAAAGCGTTCTGCTTCAATGGTAAATACAACCAACATTGTTATTCAAAAAATTAAGCTGAGTTTTCTCTGCTCCTATTAATTTTGTACGGCTTGTGGAAATCAATATTTCCAAAACTACTTGAAGAATAATCCTGTTTTGGATATATCTATTATAAAATTCTTGAATTAATATAAATCTCTAGTTTGACTTCATTAAAATCGATAAATGCTGTAGACATGGAGGACAAACAGAATTTTTTTTTCGAAAACATAATGTAGACACTACTTCCAACCCTGTTTTTTTACTTTCTGTGAGCCCCTAGATTTGGGCTGGAAATTATATGTGCATATGGATTGAACGTTTGGGTATATATGTATGTGTACCCAGGAAGGTCAGTTGCACCGGACCTCTTCCTCTTTTTTTTTTCCTTGTTAGAGTGAAATGTTTAGTATATTAAAAATTATTAAATGAGGATTAGAGTAACCCATATTTACTCAGACCCCCTTCGGGGTAATGTCCATGTATTTTGGACTATCAGTTCCTTCACTAATGTCTCGCTCATAGGTGGCATGGTTTTATTATAGTATTTATTATTATTATTATGTATGTATATATATATTATTTTTGCTTCCCTCCCGCTAGTATAGCGGTGTGTCTTCGGATTTAAACAAAACCGCTAAAACCAGGGATTCGATTTCCCTTGATCGGCTAAGCAGATAGCCCCTTGTGGCTTTGTGATAAGAAAACACACATACTTGTTTTATTTTTATTTATTTATTTTCATTATTTCTTTATTTTTAAAATAATTTTATGTTAATAATCTATTTTGTCAAATAATCGGGGAGAGGTGTTTAGGACTATCTTTATCACATACGAAAGCTGTTCAAAAAATACTCGGACTGACGTCATAAAACAAAATGTACTTTATTTAAAAGTTACAGGTCTGGGACCCCTTCAAGGTACTCTCCTCCCCAACGCACACACTTATCCCAACGGTGTTTCCACTTGTTGAAACAGTCCTGGTACGCTTCTTTTGTAATGTCCTCCAGCTCCTTCGTCGCATTTGCCTTAATCTCGGGAATCGTCTCAAATTTTCTTTCTTTCAAGGGTCTTTTGAGTTTGGGGAACAAGGAAACATTGCAAGGAGCAAGGTCAGGTGAGTAGGGGGGGGAGAACAGTGATCGAGTGTTTGGCCAAAAACGCACGAGTTCTGAGGCACAAATTTCGCAGCAACGCGGTGCATCTTCAATTTTTCGGTCAAAATCTCGTAACAAGATCCAACTGATATCCCAAACTCTTCAGCAAGCTCCCAAACAGTCAGACGTCGATTTTCCCGCACCAGGGTGTCGACGTGTGGGTCGTCAATTGACGTGGAAGGACGTCCAGGACGCTCATCATCTTCAATGGACTGTCGACCATCCTTAAAACGTTCATGCCACTTGAAACATGCCGTACGCTTCATAGCAACATCACCGTAAGCCGTGTTAAGCATAGCAAAAGTTTCAGTCGCAGATTTTCCAAGTTTAACACAAATTTTCACAGCAAGTCGTTGCTCCTTCAGCTCATTCATTCTGAAATCCGCCAAACGAAAAAATCGCACTTCACTTAAAACCGCGTAGCTAATACACAAATGAAGATATCTGCAATCGGGAAATGGCGTCGTAATCAGCTGTTCTGTGCAAACCTAGCGACAGCATGTGGATTCCACTGGAACCAACTGGAGCCGCGCAATTCAAACAGTCCGCGTATTTTTTGAACAGACCTCGTATGCAATACCTATCGAGTTCGCACAATAGTTCACTTTTTCTCCAAATTTTACCGAAATATTTTATTTTACTAGGTAGGATCTATCTACTATTGTTTGTGTATTTGAATATTTATGCATAAACTTTGAAGTGGTTTTGGGTACTATATATGCTGTCCTAAGTAGTATATTTTATAATGACTCCAGTTTGGCTGATTGGTCGATAACTGTTTGGTTTATTGGCTGGTATACCTTCTTTATGAAACATGAATGTATAAGCTTACTTCCCAGAGTAACCATGGTAAAAGGATAAATGAAAAATTGCTTATAGATGATCAAATAATTTCAAAGTGCCTTTTTTGAAGATAATTGTTTGTTTGCCGTCAGTTTCTGGTGATTTGTTTTTGGTATTCTTAGCTGCTTGTTTGAGTTCTGTTAATGTAAATTTTTGGTAAACATTACATTATTATAGTCATTTATGTTATTGGTGTTATTGTAGTTAGTATTGATTGGGAAAATGTTGTTTTGTGTTTGTTGTTGTGTTGAATTACGCACAAAGGTACACAGCAACGCGGTGCATTTTCAATTTTTCGGTCAAAATCTCGTAACAAGATTTACGAATTGTAAAGGTGAGTGTCAATAAATAGGCACTCTGTGATTATTTGACTATAACTATCAACTTTTCTTTGTTGTTGGCTGTATGCTCAACATTTTCTGGTAATATGTTGTCTAATTCTTTCTGATATTCTTGGCAATTAGTTTAATTGTAGTTGAATTTGTCTTGTTTAAAGGTTACATCTTTATGGGGATCGAGATCGAAGGTACACCATATTGGAAGAAGATCACTGTCAACATCTTTTCTCACATTAAATTTAATAACTTTTGTTTGATATTAAAGAATGTGAGGCAGAAGTCTAAGATATCTCTTGTATTTATAGCGTACGTAGTATGCGTAGGTGTACTGTCGTTTATTACGGCTATATTATTTTCATCAATGAATTGCAATAGATGTCTTCCGTTTGTGTTGGTGGATTTACGTCCAAAGTTTTTATATTCACCATTCAGATCACCTATTACAATTTTATATGGTTGTGGGAAAAGATATTGTGGAATAGGTTTATGTCAATACATTTGGTTGGTGAACAATAAATACCTGCTTCTGTTATAATTGAATGGTTATCTAGCAGGATATCAATCAGTGATAATGAGAAATCCCACTTGTAGAAAAAAATATACATGTAAAAACGGCTGGTTTGGGTTGTAAAAATTTTTATGTAGAGGAGTGAACAACGTTTCGACCTACTTCGGTGATGGTCAGGTTCACAAAGAAAGAAGGAGGTAACTGACCGATAGCTGACTATGTGTTTGAAGAGGGATGTTTAACTGAGTTTAGGAATGTAGAGGGCGTGCTTAGATGTTTGATTATATTTATTAATATGCGTATAAAGGTGTTTCTTTGTATTGGTTTATTTAGGGTTTGAGTTGTTGTGTAAGCAAGGCTTCTTTAATTCTGCGTTTGTTTATGTTTGTTTCTTTATTTAGTAATTGGGTGTTTTGTATGGTTAAGTTGTGTTTATTTGAGTTGCAGTGTTCGAAAACGTGTGAAGGTGACTTTTTTTGTGTTCTTTGAATCTGGTTTCCATTTTCCTGCTTGTTTCACCAATACAGAAGTCGTGGCAGTTATCACATTGTATTTTATAAACAATGTTGGTGTGGTGTTTTTCAGTGTAATATTTACATAGTATATACGTCAGTTTTGTGCCTAGTTTTTAAATAAATTTGGTATTAACTGAAATGTCATATTTTGTTCCTAGATTTTGCCAAATATTGGTTATTTTTCTGCTGATGTCGAGAATATATTGTATGCAGCAGTATATGGTTTCGTGATTTTTTAATTCGTGGGATATATTTGCTTTTGTTAGTTGATTTTGCTTTATGTCTAGGTGTGTGCATATAATGTTTTCTACGGTTTATGGAGAAAACTTATTTATGTTGATGAAGTATTGTTTCATGTTGTCTAATTCGTCGTTAATTTTATCTGGTGAACATAGTTTTATGGCTGTGTTTATTTGGTTTCTTAGTATGCTAAGTGTTTGTTTCGTTTCATGTGCTGAGTCCTAAGGAATGTATAGTCCAGTATGGGTGATTTTTCGGTGGACTTCTGTTTTAAATTGTGTATCGGTTCTTGTAATTTTAAGGTTGAGAAATAATATGTGATTGTTTTCTTCCTGTTCACACGTGAAGTTAATGTTGGGATGTACAGAGTTAATGCGATTGAAAAAATTGAGTGTGTTTTCTGTAGATATGAATCCCACAATCGTGTCGTCTACGTATCTGTACCAGTATAGTGGTGAATGTATTGCTATGTTAATTGCTTGTGTTTCAACTTGTGTGATAAACATATTGGCTAGAACTGGTGATACTGGGTTGCCCAAGCTTAGACCACTTGTTTAGATGTAGTTGTGGTTGTTGAACATTAAGTTTGTCTTCATCGTGGTGAATTCTATGAGGGTTCCTAATTGGTCACTGGGAATGTCTATTGATGGATTAGGGTTTTGGATATAGAGTTCTAAGGCTATAACAGAGAGGGATATAACATTGAAACTGGCCATTAAATCTTTATGATTAAGTTGATATAGGTTAGATTTCAAATTTAAAGAGTCTTTGATGAATGATCTGGCTGATGTTACATGTTTGGAGAAGGCCCATGCCATGTATTTATTAAGACTGTAATTTAACGATTCATAAGTGAACATTATTGGTCATAATAGACAATCTGGTTTATGAGGCTTGGGAATGCCTTATATTTGTGGTGTGCGTGAGTCGGTCTTGTGTAGCTAGGACTAAAGTGATTTTGAAATTGTGTTGGCTTTTTTCAATTTTGGTAGTATTTTGTTTAGTTGCATTTCGCGTGTTTTTGTTTGATTTGTTTGTAATGGTTTAAATTTGTATGTGTCTGATAGGATATTCTTCATTTTTTGGATGCATTCATTCGTATTCATTATGACTATAGCGTTTCTTTTATCTGCTTTTAGAATTTTTATGCTTTTGTTTTGTAATGGAATTAATGTCTTGTTCTGTGAAATTGTTTGTTAGCTTTCTGTTTTGTGAAATTATATTGATGGTTTCATGAGAAAATTCTTTGAAAAATCGTTTAAGATGTTTTAGGTGTTTCTGGAAAATATAAAATTTTTAATTTTTGTCTTGGAAGTTTGGATGTTGTATGTCAATAAAATTTTGAAGTTGTCTTCTTTCTGTCTGATGTTTTCAGTTGTTTTCTTGTTTTTGTTTTCTGGGGAAAGTATCGCAAGTCTCCTGACTAGGTCTTCTAAACTTGTATTAATTTCTAAGGTTGGAATGTACCTAGGTGTTATTACGAAGTTGAATCCTTTGTTAAGTAGATGTATCACGTCTGTGTTTAATTGTCGGTCGTATCTGTTAATTATGAGTTCAATTAATGGTTTGTCGTGTTGGTGACTTTTCTGTTGTTTGCATTTTAGATTTTCTAGTTTTTTTGTGGCAGATCTTTTTGTATTTGTCATTCCCAGTGGTCATTTGGTTTATGTTTCGTTGTATAAGTCCGCAAATCTCTGGTTTCATGCAGCATGCCAGTTGAAGTTCTAGGTTCATTTTTTTGTTAATGTAAGTCATATAGTTTTATATAATAACATAATTCCTCTGTTAACATCATGGTTGTTTTATCTTTTCTAATTGCCATATATTTTCATATTTTAAATCTATTGTTATGATAAATCAGGGTTTCACTTAGAATAATAATATCAGGGCTAATTTCTATTATTATGTCTACGCTTTCGTGTTTCTTGGAAGTAAGTGAGCCTAAAATTGTGAACTTATGTTTTTAGTAAGCATTTAGTGATTGTTGTAATTAGTTGTGGTATGTATTTTCTTGCAGCGCTTATGAATAGATCAAAGCAGTTTTTAGTTTGGGATAAATTTGTGTATTGTGTAATGAAATCTGTAAAGATGTTTTATTTACATTTACTATTAAACTTGTTTCGTCGTTTGTGCTCTCTTTTATTGTATGAGTGTTGTTCTCTTGGGTGTTTGTTTTGTCTGTGTTTTTTGTTAAGTTGTTGTGTATTGTTTACTGTTTTCGTTGAGTTTTGTTGTTCTTTTGTTTGTCATTTTTGTTGTGTGATGTTTTCCTTCAGCTTTTGTGCATTTGTCATTGTATGTCTTTTTTGTAGCAGTGTGTGTTTGTTGTGCAGTTTTATTACTTATATCGTTTGGAATTTGTTTTGTTGTTTTTATTTCATAGATACGCTGTTTTATTTTCTTGTACAAGTGGCAAACTTTGTAGTTTGCTGTGTGTGTTTCTAGGTAGTTGCAACAATTAGGAATTACTTACTATTTTTTACAGACAAATATATGGTACTTACCGCCATGTATACAGCACCTCGGTGTTGCTAAACGTGCCGCTGATACGTGACCATATCTTTGTCAATTGTTGCATTGTATAACTACAATTGCTGGTCTTTTCAATTGCTCTACTTGAAAATTTTGGTACCACAGAGTTAATACCGATGTTTATTAGGTCCAGAATGTTGTAATTTTTTCTGTGTCTACTCTTATTAAGTTTGTTTGTTTGTTTGTTTGGATATTATTCTTTCGACTTTACTGTAAGGTATATTTTGATCCTGTAGTGCCTGTTGTGTGTCTTCTATGTTAATTGCGTAGTGCACCCAACGAATTACGATTACCTTGGGCTGTGGTATGCTACCTGGTAGGTGGATATTAATGTTTCCAGGTGTAAAAAGCGTCCTTCGGCCATTCTTTTAGTAGCTTTTTGAGGTCAGCAGCTCCTTTTCCACGAACAAGGACACCGCCACTGGGTAAACGCTTGTCATTGGCGATTTCCACAACTGGATTACATCGTCTGATTTCCACCGCAATTTGCGGTTGGTTGTATGTGCGAGGTACACTTTGGATTATAGAAGACTTTGGGGTTGTTTAGATTTTGGTGTTATTTTCCGGACCTTATAATATCATTTTGTGATGAATTTCGTCTTTTGTTTTTTGATAGCACTAGTGTAAAACCTTGTTTTCAGTGTTTTGTTCCTCATTTTGTTAATGGATTTCGGCTATATCATTAATTGTTGTGTATCAGCATTCAAGGTGTTATTTGGGCCAGTTGGTTTGTTTTAGTATTTATAAAGGTGGAGGAAACTATCACAGTATGAGAAGTTTCTCCACTTTCTTCTTCATTTTCATAATTTTCACTGGAGTTAGTTAACAATTTTATTCTTGCTTTTCATTTTCCCTTATATTAATATCTTTATCTTTATCAAAAGATGATAATTTTGGCCACATTACATCAGGCCATGAATGGGGTTTTATTAACTGCATTTGAAATTAAATTGATATCTGGCCACCTAATGAACTAGATTTACTTAGCTTGTTTTTCAGGCCACTGGAAGGGCGTGCGTCTTGGTTTTTAGACGTCATGTTCTTTTACTAAGTGGTTGTCAGCGTCGCTCTAGGTTAGGCGACCCGCACTTTCGTCGTCCAGGTGAAGTCTTAGGGTTCCTCACGTTAAACAGGTTCTGTAACTTATTTGAGTATTTCTTAGCGCTCTTTCACCCATATAAGTGTATATATCTCACTCAGAAGGAAGTTCTTCTTTCCCTGTGTATTCGATAGCTCTTTAAAACCTCTCTCTTCTTCTCGCTAAAGGTCTCCTGATCTCATTATTTAAAATTGTTTGTTTGTTTTGAATTTCGCGTACCTAAATTAGCAGTGTAAGACCAGAGGGAAGGCAACTAGCCATCACCAACCACGGTCAACTCTTTGGCTACTCATTTACCAATGAAGAGTGGAATTGATCTGTCACATCATAACGGCACGACCGCTGAAAGGGCGAACATGTTTGTTGTAAAAGGAATGCGAACCCGTGAACCTCACATTACGATTCCACTGCCTTCATACCTGGCTTCGTCTCTGAAAGCGTTCTACTTCAAGAGTAAATACAACCAAAATTAAGATTAGCCAATTGTTTTTGTATTTATTGCTTTTCAAATTTTTATATCTTAAGGTCTTATAACTTTCACAGTTCATAATTATGCTTGTGATTTATGGCATGAGAAACTTTTTTACTTACTTTACAAGAACACAAATTGCAACGGCAAGCGTCCCTTGTGTGACTGGCTGGTGGACAATATATTCGTGTATTGCTTTACGAATGGCCACGACAGGTGACCCCTTCAATCGGTCTTTGCTTCATGTTCGTTGCGTTCGTCGTGCCATCTTACACACGCGCGTGTGTGTATTTTTCGTATAGCAAAGCCACAAAAGGCTATCTGCTCAGCCCACCGAGGGGAATCGAACCCCTGATTTTTGCGTTGTAAATCCGGTGACATACCGCTGTATTAGCGGGGGTTTTACACACGCATCATCGAAATAAAAGTGTTCAGCAAGAAAAAAGTCGATGGTAAGAAAATGAATTATTTTTATAGACATTCCGATCAGGGTGCGATAATTTCTAATGAAGAAATATGTTTATAAAAATAATAACCATATGTAATAAAAGTAATATTCTAGAATAAGTAAATCTAGAATTTTGATATCTTTGTGATATCATTTATAATCTGAGATAGTTACAGTTACTAAGTAGTAAAATAATTAGGAAAAAATTTTAGTTACTGGTTGAAGTAAATTAATGAATGTTTTTCCTTAGTATAATTATATCTATAATTTAATTGGATTATCTCAAACAGCTTCTAAACGCATAAACACTTTCGTCGATTTCGATATTTTTAAACAAACGAGAGAAGGAATCCACTACTAAATTTTAATAGTTTGAATGTTAAAGTACGAAATCCAACTGCGAGGATGGAACTCATAACATATGGGTTATTTGACCAACACTCTACTACTGATTTTAACAATTTATGCTTGCATTTTTAAATGTATGATTTATAGAGAATAATATTTACCTTACGTAAGTGTTAACATAATGAAGAGGCTTCTTGTACAGGTGATGCATATAACACAATGAAATAATAGTAGTATTCATATTGAATCAAAATTAATGCTTGAACACAATATCTTTAGTTTAAATATTATTTCTATTGTAACACCTAAATCAGGAAGTAGATTCGAAGAAAGAATATTATATTGATCTTTGTTGTCCCTGTTGTGTGTAAAAAGTGTTAAGGTTTCTCTGTTTTAATTATCTTGTTAAATAATTTGTGAAAAAATTATGTATATCATAAGACTCTCACAAATAAATGTCTATAAAATGATCAGCACCTGTTTTTGCAGTTTTTAAGATGGTTTATTTTATGATATATGGCTGTACTTTTTTGATCAGATGACCACCTTCGTAAACAGATATATTTGTATGACACAATTTTCAATGATGCTTCATTAATGTTTGAAAAAATTCTTTTCATAACTGGTAGGTTGATATTTATGTGTAGAAAAATCTAAAAAATAAAATTCAAATAAATGCTTTCTTTATGCAGTGTTTGGAGAATAACAAACAGAATTGAACTATTGTGTGTGCTGCCTCCACTAGTAGCGCAGCCGAATGTATGCTTGCTTACAATAATAAAAGCGGTGTAGCTTAATGCGTAATTTCAAAAAACAACTGTTATATATCTGAACAGAGGAGAAAACAGTACAAAACCTTACTGCTGGAAATGTTGTCGAAGAGATGTTCTTAATATGTTTTTTTACGTGTGATCGTTTTAACGATTCTAAATTAATCCACTGAACGACAAGCGAATATTCAATATACTGTAGAACATCAAAGATAAAGAATGCGTTTTTAAAAAATATGTACGAGCCATCATAACTCAGGGGTGGAGCACTGGTCTTGTAAACCAGGAGTCGTGAGTTCGAATCTCACTGGTGGCTTGTATATCTTGAACTTGACGGATGCTTTTATTTTCATTACCTGTAATTGAACAAAATAACATAATATTATTTTACGATAAATATGGGGATACATTATTTTTCATATAATTTAAATTTTCAATAAAAGCGACATTGTTATTTAAAAAATTAAACTGCTTTTTCTATGCTCCTATTAATTTTATACAGCGTGTGGAAATCAATATTTCCAAAATTGCTTGGAAAATAACCTGTTTTTGATATATCTATTATAAAATTCTAAAATTAATATAAATCATAAGTTCGACTTTACTAAAGTTGATAAATGCTGTAGACATGGAGGGAAGATAGAATTTGTTGCTCAAAAACATAATGTAGACACTACTTCCTGCCTTGTTTCTTTACTTTCTGAGAGCCCGTAGATTTGCTAATGTTATTTTTCTGGAAAGCAGTAGATTTTAAAAGTCATTTATGTTATTGGTGTTATTGTTGTTATTATTGTCTAGGAAATAGGGTTTGTATAATTCTGTGTTATTTGTTACATAATTATTTACTGTATTGAAAAAATAGGCGTTCACGTCTTGGTCGTTGTGTTTTGAAAGTGTTTTGCAGTTGTTGTCTGAAGGCTTCTGGTTTTTTCTTTGTCGGTGTGCGCTAATGTGTTATTTTGTTTTAATGTTGTGTATTTTCTTGTTGTGGCTTCTTTAGTGAGTCTTTTTAGGTGCGACAGAAACTTTCTAGGGTCGGTTTTTCCATTTAGTTTGCAGCAAAAGTTGTCCATTTTTCATGTTTTAACAATACAATTTCTGGTCTCATTTTATTTCTCATACTGCTTATTTGTGTTTTTATTTCTTTATCTCTTGTTGCCATGAGCTGTCTTCTTAATTGTCTTCGTTGTTTTATGAGTGTTATTAGTTGTTTGTTTGATTTCCATGAGTTATTTGTAGCTATTTGCTGCTTTTACTAGGCACTCCGTGATTATTTGACTACAACTATCAGCTTCTTTGTAGTCGAATTTGTCTTCTTTAAAGGTTATATCTTCATGGGGGTGAGATCGAAAGTTCCATATTGGTACCATATCTACCATATTGGTAGAAGATCACTGTCAACATCTTTTCCCACGTTCAAATTTAATAACTTTGGTCTGATATTTAAGGAGGTGTCTAAGGTATCAGTTGTATTTGTAGCATACGTGGTATGCGTAGGTTCACTGTCGTTTATTAGGGCGATGGTATTTCATCAATGAATTGCAATAGGTGTCATCCATTTGTATTTGTGGATTTATGTCAAAGTTTTTATGTTTACTATTTAGATCGCATATTACAATTGTATTTTGGTTGTGGGAAAGATGTTGTGGAATAGATTTATGTCAATACATTTGGTTGGTGATATATCTACTATAAAATTCTTAAATTAATATAAATCCCTAGTTTGACATAACTAAAATTGATAAACGCTGTGTATATGGAGTGAAAATAGAAATTTTTTGTTCGAAAACATCATGTAGACACCACTTCCAGCCTTGTTTCTTTACTTTCTTAGAACCTCTAGTTTTTGGTTGGAAAATATAATATTAACATTTGGATTCAACAATAATAATCAGATTTAACAACAAAAGTGTAAGGCGAAGAACAAACTATCCTAAGAGCCTAACTGGTAAAAACAATGGAGTAACAGCTGAAACCATCCTCAAAATATACAAAACGTATATAACTGTAATAGACTATGCAGCTCCAGCGTGGATTAACGTTAGCAAAGAACAATTCTAAACCAAACAAGAGTCATTATAAAATATACTACTTTCGACAGCATGCAGAGTGCCCAAAAACCATTTCTTCAAAGTTTATGCATAAATATTCAAACCCACAAACAATAGTAGATAGACCCCTACATACAACAATAAAATATTTCGACAAAATGTGGAGAAAAAATGAACTATTATGCGAACTCGATAGGTATTGCATATAGATAGTCCTGAACACCTCTCCGCGATTAATATACAAATTATACACCTGAACAGAGGAGGAAACAGCACAATACCTTACCGTTGAAAATGATGTCGAAGAGATGTTCTTAATATTATATTTTTTACGTGTGATTGTTTTAACAAAGCTATATTAATATTTTGAACGATAAGTTGATATTAAACATACTGTATAGTTTCTTAACGAAATTATACGTTTTTCAAATAAAGCAACAAGCCATCATAGCTCAGAGGTAGAGCACTGGTTTCGTAAACCAGGGGTCGTGAGTTCGAACCTCACTGATGGCTTGCACACCTTCAACTTGATGAATGCTTATACTTCTATCATATCCAGTTGGACAAATTCATATGAAATTACTTTAACATAAAGATGGCGATACATCATTCTTCACGTATTTTAAATTTTCATTAAAATAGACATCTCTGATTAAAAAAATTAAACTGCGTTTGCCATGCTTCTATTAATGTTACACAGCTTGTGGAAATCAATATTTTCGAAACTGCTTTTAGAATAAGCCTGCTTTTGACATATGTGTTACCAAAATCTTATATTAATATAAATCCCGAGTTTGACTTTACTAAACTTGACAAATACCTAAGACATGGAGTAAAAATAGAAATTTCTGGTTCGAAAACATGATGTAGACACCACTTCCAGCCCTGTTTCTTTACTTTCTTAGAGCACCTAGTTTTAGGCTGGAAAATACAATATTTGCATTTGGATTCACCGTTTTTCTTCTTTTCATTATTTATTTATTTTTTAATAATTTTATGTTAATTATCGCTCTCAGATCGGAATGTCTATAAAGATAATTCATATTCTGAGGCATAATAGAACCGACTTCTTTTCTTGCCGAAAACTTTTATTCCGGTTACGCGTGGATAAAAGAACAGAACAAACTCTACGAACAGAGACCAAAGACTCCCTGAAAAGGTCACCTGTTCTTACCACTCGTACAACTGTACACTAATGTGTTGTTTACCAGCCAATCATTAGAAACTAAAATGTCACATAAAGGACACTTAGCGTTGCAATTTGTACTGTTGTGACATCAGTAAAAAATGTGCTCATGCAATGAATCACTGAAATGATTATGTACTCTGAAGGCTATAACACCTTGAGACATATAAATTTGAAAAGCAATAAATAAAAAACAATTTGCTACTGTTAATTTTTGTTTTATTTCGTTTTGAAGAAGAACACTTTCAGAGGCGTGGTCAGGTGGTTAATGCTCTCGAATCGTAATGTGAGGATTCGTGTTCAAACATGCTCGCTCTTTCGATGGAAGGGCTGTTACAATGTGATAGGTTAATTCCACTATTCATTGGTAAAAGAGTAGCCCAAGAGTTGGCGGTGGTTGGTAAAGACTATTTGCCTTTCATCTAGTCTTTCACTGCTAAATTAATGTCGGCTAGCGCAGGTATCCGTATGTGGCTTTGCGCGAAATTCAAAACAAACAAACAATTCTAAACAATGAGATCAGGAGACCTTCAGTGAGAATAAGCAAGAAGAATGGAGAAAAGCTCCTGAACATACAGGAAAAAAAAACTTTTAACTTTCCTTCTGAGTGAGATATCTACACTTATGTGGGCGAAAGAGCACTAAGAAATACTCATATAAGTTAGAGAAACTGTTAAACGCGACGAAGCCTAAGACTTCACCTGGACGACGAAAGTGCGGGTCGTCTAACCTGGAGCGATGGCGACAAACGCTTAGAACAAAAGAACATGACGTCTAAAAAACCAAGACGCACGCCCTTCCAGTGGCCTGAAAAACAAGCTAAGTAAATCTAGTTCATTAGGTGGCCAGAAATCAGATGTAATTTCAAATGCAGTTAATAATACCCCATTCATGGTCATATGTAATGTGGCCAAAACACAATTATCATCTTTTGATGATGATAAAGATATTAATATAAGGAGAAAACGAAAAACAAGAAGAAAAATAGTCACGTTACGACAGAAAGTGTTCGTACACCTGCGTCCCGAGTAGTCTTTTGCTCATAACTTAAAAAGTATTACGATTAGGCTAATAGATGTGTGGTGTATTATAAACATTATACTAACACACGTTTACATAAACTTGTATGTAAATTAAACGACAAATAAATTGTTTATAAAGAAATAACCAAAAATAGGAAGAGCAGAAAGTGATCGTACAGTTCAGAACGTGTCAAAAAACTGATGTTCCCGTAAAAATTTTGTTTTTTTTTTTGGCGAGTAAATTACATTATACCATTCCAGAACTAGACACTGGGTTCATAATTATTGGAATTTAGCCAGCAAAAAATTTACTTCCGGCAATTTAGCGCCATCTCCGTCATTATCTGCTTGGTCATCATGACGAACAGGAAACAACTGTCCAATGATTTAAAAGAACCGAATTATTGTAAAATACAAGTCTCGTGTGTCTCTTTCCGGTATTGCTACACAAATTAATGTGCCGAAATTTACTGTTCAAAGCATAATTGCCAAGTTTAAGCTTATAGAATCAACCGCTAACCTTCCTCGTTCCAGACGCCCCACCAAAATTCGAGAGAGAACCAAGTGGAAGGTTTTCAGAAGTTTAGTAGGAATTCTCGTTTAACACGTAATGACACACAGAAACTGGTAAGGGAAACTGGAGTGAAGTAAGCACCTTTACAGTTACGAACATGTTACGTTCTTCTGGGTTCAAAGCATGCCTGCCCCCCAGTGGCTTAGCGGTACGTCTGCGGATTTACAACGCTAAAAACCGGGTTTCGATACTCGTGGTGGGCAGAGCACGGATAGCCCAGTGTGTAGCTCTGTGCTTATTTTAAAACAGCAACAACAACATCAAAGCATGCCGTCCTCGTAGAACTCCATATTTAAAGCCTGTTCATTTAGAAACACGATTGAGGTATGCAAGAAAACATGTAGTTAAACAATTTACCTATTGGAAGAATATTCTTTGGTCAGACGAGACTAAAATCGAGCTCTTCGGCCACAGCGATGTTCGCTATATTTTCCGTAAGAAGGGGGAACGAAATCTTCCAAGGAACACCGTCCATACAGTTAAATACGGAAGTGGCTCGATCATGCTATGGGGTTCCTTCAGCTCTTCTGGTGTAGGCAGCCTTCACCACGTCAACGGAATCATGAAAATAGAAGAGTACGTTGATATATTAGGCACTTATATCGAGAATGATGGTTGTAACTTGCGGCATAAGCGTCGTTCGATCTTCCAGCACGACAATGACCCTAGGCACACATCGAAATATGTGCAAACCTGGTTGCAGAGGAACCATATAAGCGTTCTGGAGTGGCCATCACAGTCACACGATCTCAAACCAATTGAAAACGTTTGGCATAAGTCGAAGACCAGGGTTTATCAGCGTCATCGGAAAAACTTGGAAGAGTTGGAGGCCTTCTGTAAAGAAGAATGGAAAAAAAATACCAGTACTGTCAAACGATCATGGAGGGCTATGAGGAGAGATTGCGCCAAGTATTGTTACACAACTGACCATTAAAGTGGACGCACGAACACTTTCTGCTTCTCCTATGTTTGGTTATTTGTTTATAAACAGTTTATTTGTCGTTCAATTTACATAAATATGTATGTAAAAGTGTGTTAGAATAATATTTATAATATACTCTACTTTCATTATCCTAATCTTGATACTTTTTAAGTTGTGACGAAGAAAACTACTCACGACGCAGGCGTACGAACACTTTCTGTCCTAACTGTGGTACCAAAATTTTGAAGTAGAGCAATTGAAAACACCAGCAATTGTAGTTATACAATGCTAAAATTGCCAAAGATATGGTCACGTATCAGCGGCACGTTTGAAAACACCGAGGTGACGTGGACATGGCGGTAAGCACCATATATTTGTCTGTAAAAAATAGTAAGAAAAACCTAATTGTTGCAACTGCATAAAACACACACAGCAAACTACAAAGTTTGCGACAAGTACAAAAAAAATAAAGCAACATATCTATGAAATAAAAACAACAAGACCAATTCCAAACGATATAACTAACACAACTGCATAAGAAACACACGCTGCTACAACAACAGATACAGTGACAAATGCAGAAAAGCTGAAGGAAAACATCACACAACAAAATCACACACAAGAGAAGAACAAAACCAAACCAAAATAGTGAAAAATACACAAGAACTTAACAAACACACAGACACAACAAACCCTCAAGAACACCTAGACCTACGCATACTACGCAAGCTATAAATACAAAAGATATCTTAGACATCTGCCTCACACTCTTTAATATTAGACAAAAGTTATTAAATTTTAATGTGGAAAAAAGATGTTGACAGTGATCTTCTTCCAATGTGGTGTACCTTCGATTTCGATCTCCATAAAGATATAACCTTTAAACAAGACCAATTAATTGCAATTAAGCTAATTGACAAAAATATCAGAAAGAATTAGACAACATATTACCAGAAAATGTTGAGCATACAGCCAACAACAAAGTAAAAGTTGATAGTTATAGTCAAATAATCACACAGTACCTACCAAAATCAGCATCGGATACTGTACCATAGGAACAACATAAAACTATAAATAACGCATGGAAATCGAACAAACAACTAATAACACAATAAAGAAAAGACAATTAAGAAGACAGTTCAATGGAACAAGAGACAAAGAAATAAAAACACAAGTAAGCAGTATGAGAAATAAAATGAGACCAGAAATTATATTGTTAAACGAAGAAAAATCGGATAACATTTGCTTCCAACTAAACGAAAAAAAAAACAAATCGATCCTAGAAAGTTTCGGTCGCACCTATAAAGACTCACCAAAGAAGCCACAACAAGAAAATACCCAACACTAGAATAAAATAACACATTAGCGCACACAAACAAAGAAAAAGCAGAAGCCTCCAGACAACAACTACAAAACACTTTCAAAACAAAACGACCCAGACGTGAACACCTATTTTTACAATAGAGCAAACAGTCATGTAACAAATAACACAGAATTATCCAAACCATATTTCCCAATCAATATTAACAACGATAACACCACAACATAAATGACTATAATAATCTACTCCTTCTTAAAAAATTTACATTAACATAACTCAAACAAGCAATTAAGAATTCAAGAAACAAATCACCAGAAAAGGACGGCATACAAGAAATTCTCTTCAAGAAAGGCACTTTGAAAGTATTTGATCATCTATTAGAAATTTTTCATTTATCGTTCTACCCTTGCTACATCTCAGTTTCTTGGAAGCAAGCTAATACATTAATGTTTCATAAAGAAGGTATGCTAGCCAATAAACCAAACAGTTATCGACCAATCAGCCTGACCAGCTGTGTATGAAAAATTCTTGAACGAATAATCAGTAATAGACTCTACACATTTTTGGAAATAACGTCAAAATTACTCGAGAGACAAAACGGATTAAGAAAACTTAGACAAAAGGCATATCACTTAGTAAGGTTAACTGAAACAATAATAATCAGATTTAACAACAAAAGTATAAGGCGAAGAACAAACTATCCTAGGAGCCTAACTGGTAAAAACAATGGAGTAACAGCTGAAACCATCCTCAAAATATACAAAACGTATATAACTGTAATATACTATGCAGCTCCAGCGTGGATTAACGTTAGCAAAGAACAATTCTAAACCAAACAAGAGTCATTATAAAATATACTACTTTCGACAGCATGTAGAGTACCCAAAAAACCACTTCTTCAAAGTTTATGCATAAATATTCAAACCCACAAACAATAGTAGATAGACCCCTACATACTACAATAAAATATTTCGATAAAATGTGGAGAAAAAATGAACTATTATGCGAACTCGATATGTATTGCATATAGATAGTCCTGAACACCTCTCCGCGATTAATATACAAATTATACACCTGAACAGAGGAGGAAACAGCACAATACCTTACCGTTGAAAATGCTGTCGAAGATATGTTCTTAATATTATATTTTTTACGTGTGATTGTTTTAACAATGCTATATTAATATTTTGAACGATAAGTTGATATTGAACATACTGTATAGTTTCTTAACGAAATTATACGTTTTTCAAATAAAGCAACAAGCCATCATAGCTCAGAGGTAGAGCACTGGTTTCGTAAACCAGGGGTCGTGAGTTCGAACCTCACTGGTGGCTTGCACACCTTTAACTTGATGAATGCTTATACTTCTATCATATCCAGTTGAACAAATTCATATAAATTTACTTTAGGATAAAGATTGCGATACATCATTCTTTACGTATTTTAAATTTTCATTAAGATATACATCTTTGTTTAAAAAATTAAACTGCGTTTTCCATGCTTGTATTAATGTTACACAGCTTGTGGAAATCAATATTTTCGAAACTGCTTTTAGAATAAGCATGTTTTTTTGACATATGTGTTACCAAAATCTTATATTAATATAAATCCCGAGTTTGACTTTACTAAACTTGACAAATACCTAAGACATGGAGTAAAAATAGAAATTTCTGGTTCGAAAACGTGATGTAGACACCACTTCCAGCCTTGTTTCTTTACTTTCTTAGAGCACCTAGTTTTAGGCTGAAAAATACAATATTTGCATTTGGATTCACCGTTTTTCTTATTTTCATTATTTATTTAATTTTTGATAATTTTATGTTAATTATCGCTCTCAGATCAGAATGTCTATAAAGATAATTCATATTCTGAGGCATATTAGAACCGACTTCTTTTCTTGCCGAAAACTTTTATTCCGGTTACGCTCGGGTAAGATAACAGGACAAACTCTACGAACAGAGACCAAAGACTGCCTGAATGGGTCACCTGTTCTTACTAATGTGTAGTCTACCAGCCAATCATTAGAAACTAAAATATCAGATAAAGAACACTTACCGTTGCAATTTGTACTGTTGTGACATCAGTAAAAAGTTGCTCATGCCATGAATCATTAACATAATTATGTACTCTGAAGGCTATAAGTTAACCTTGAGACATATAAATTTGAAAAGCAATAAATAAAAACAATTTGCTGCTGTTCATTTTTGTTTTATTTAGTCTTGAAGCAGAAAACTTTCAGAGGCGTGGTCAGGTGGTTAATACTCTCGGATCGTAATGTGAGGTTTCGTGCTCGAATCTCTGTGATATCAAACATGCTTTCTCTTTGAACAGTGGGGCTGTTATAATGTGATAGGTCTATCCCACTACTCATTGGTAAAATAGTAGCCCAAAAGTTGGCGGTGGGTGGTAAAGACTAGTTGCCTTTCATCTGGTCTTTCACTCCTAAATTAATGTCGGCTAGCGCAAGTAGCTCTCGTGTGGCTTTGCGCAAAATTCACAACAAGCAAACAATTGTAAGCAATGAGATCAGGAGACCTTCAGTGAGAATAAGCAAGAAGAATGGAGAGTTTTTTAAAGACCTCTTGAATATACAGTAAAAAATCTTTTATCCCTTCTTCTGAGTGAGATATATACACTTATATGGGTGAAAGAGCGCTAAAAATACTCAAATACAGAAACTGTTAAACGCGAGGAAGTCTAAGACTTCACTTGGACAACGAAAGTGCCGGTCGCCTAACCTGGAGCGATGGCGACAACCACTTAGTAGGAAAAAACATGACATCTAGAAACCAAGATAATTAAAAAAGACAGCTCATGACAACAAGAGACAAAGAAATAAAAAACACAAATAAGCAGTATGAGAAATAAAATGAGACCAGAAATTATATTGTTAAACGAAGAAAAATCGGATAACATCTGCTCCCAACTAAACAAAAAAAAAACCGATCCGAGAAAGTATCGGTCGCACCGATAAAGGCTCATCAAAGAAGCAACAACAAGAAAATACCCAACACTAGAATAAAATAACACATTAGCGCACACGAACAAAGAAAGAGCAGAATCCTACAGACAACAACTACAAAACACTTTCAAAACAAAACGACCCAGACATGAACACCTATTTTTACAACACAGTAAACAGTCATTTAACAAATAACACAGAATTATACAAACCATATTTTCCAATCAATATTAAAAACAATAACATCACAACATAAATGACTATAATAATCTACTGCTTCTTAAAAGTTTCGGCTCGGCATGGCCAAGCGTGTTAAGACTCTAATCTGAGGGTCGCGGTTTCGCATTCCCGTCGCGCCAAACATGCTCGCCCTTTCAGCCGTGGAGGCGTTATAATGTGACGAACAATCCCACTGTTCGTTGGTATAAGAGTAGCCCAAGAGTTGGCAGTGGGTGGTGATGACTAGCTGCCTTCCATCTAGTCTTACTTTCCTAAATTAGGGACGGCTAGCACAGACAGCTCTCGAGTTGCTTAGTGCGAAATTCAAAAAACAAACAATCAAAAAACAAACATTCTTAAAATTTACATTAACATAACTCAAATAAGTAATTAAGAATTCAAGAAACAAATCACCAGAAAGTGATGGCATGCAAGAAATTCTCTTCAAAAAAGGCACTTAATAATAAATAATAGACTTTCCATATTTTGGAAATAACATCAAAATTACCCAAGAAACAAAACGGATTCAGTGAACTTAGACAAAAGACATATCACTTAGTAAGGTTAACTGAAACAATAATTATTAGATTTAACAAGAAAAGAATTAGGCGAAGAACAAACTATGCCATGAACTGTCTTCTTAATTGTCTTCGTTGTTTTATGAGTGTTATTAGTTGTTTATTTGATTTCCATGCGTTATTTTTAGTTATTTGCTGCTTTTAGTAGGCACACCGTGATTATTTGACTACAACTATCAGCTTCTTTGTAGTCGAATTTGTCTTCTTTAAAGGTTATATCTTCATCGGGGGTGAGATCGAAAGTACCATATTGGTACCATATCTACCATATTGGTAGAAGATCACTGTCAACATCTTTTCCCACGTTCAAATTTAATAACTTTGGTCTGATATTTAAGGAGGTGTCCAAGGTATCAGTTGTATTTGTAGCGTACGTGGTATGCGTAGGTTCACTGTCGTTTATTAGGGCGATGGTAATTCATCAATGAATTGCAATAGGTGTCATCCATTTGTATTTGTGGATTTATGTCAAAGTTTTTATGTTTACTATTCAGATCACATATTACCATTGTATTTTGGTTGTGGGAAAGATGTTGTGGAATAGATTTATGTCAATACATTTGGTTGGTGATATATCTACTATAAAATTCTTAAATTAATATAAATCCCTAGTTTGACATAACTAAAATTGATAAACGCTGTATATATGGAGTGAAAATAGAAATTTTTTGTTCGAAAACATCATGTAGACACCACTTCCAGCCTTGTTTCTTTACTTTCTTAGAACCTCTAGTTTTTGGTTGGAAAATATAATATTAACATTTGGGGATTCAACAATAATAATCAGATTTAACAACAAAAGTGTAAGGCGAAGAACAAACTATCCTAAGAGCCTAACTGGTAAAAACAATGGAGTAACAGCTGAAACCATCCTCAAAATATACAAAACGTATATAACTGTAATAGACTATGCAGCTCCAGCGTGGATTAACGTTAGCAAAGAACAATTCTAAACCAAACAAGAGTCATTATAAAATATACTACTTTCGACAGCATGCAGAGTGCCCAAAAAACCATTTCTTCAAAGTTTATGCATAAATATTCAAACCCACAAACAATAGTAGATAGACCCCTACATACAACAATAAAATATTTCGACAAAATGTGGAGAAAAATGAACTATTATGCGAACTCGATAGGTATTGCATATAGATAGTCCTGAACACCTCTCCGCGATTAATATACAAATTATACACCTGAACAGAGGAGGAAACAGCACAATACCTTACCGTTGAAAATGATGTCGAAGAGATGTTCTTAATATTATATTTTTTACGTGTGATTGTTTTAACAAAGCTATATTAATATTTTGAACGATAAGTTGATATTAAACATACTGTATAGTTTCTTAACGAAATTATACGTTTTTCAAATAAAGCAACAAGCCATCATAGCTCAGAGGTAGAGCACTGGTTTCGTAAACCAGGGTCGTGAGTTCGAACCTCACTGATGGCTTGCACACCTTCAACTTGATGAATGCTTATACTTCTATCATATCCAGTTGGACAAATTCATATGAAATTACTTTAACATAAAGATGGCGATACATCATTCTTCACGTATTTTAAATTTTCATTAAAATAGACATCTCTGATTAAAAAAATTAAACTGCGTTTGCCATGCTTCTATTAATGTTACACAGCTTGTGGAAATCAATATTTTCGAAACTGCTTTTAGAATAAGCCTGCTTTTGACATATGTGTTACCAAAATCTTATATTAATATAAATCCCGAGTTTGACTTTACTAAACTTGACAAATACCTAAGACATGGAGTAAAAATAGAAATTTCTGGTTCGAAAACATGATGTAGACACCACTTCCAGCCCTGTTTCTTTACTTTCTTAGAGCACCTAGTTTTAGGCTGGAAAATACAATATTTGCATTTGGATTCACCGTTTTTCTTCTTTTCATTATTTATTTATTTTTTAATAATTTTATGTTAATTATCGCTCTCAGATCGGAATGTCTATAAAGATAATTCATATTCTGAGGCATAATAGAACCGACTTCTTTTCTTGCCGAAAACTTTTATTCCGGTTACGCGTGGATAAAAGAACAGAACAAACTCTACGAACAGAGACCAAAGACTCCTGAAAAGGTCACCTGTTCTTACCACTCGTACAACTGTACACTAATGTGTTGTTTACCAGCCAATCATTAGAAACTAAAATGTCACATAAAGGACACTTAGCGTTGCAATTTGTACTGTTGTGACATCAGTAAAAATGTGCTCATGCAATGAATCACTGAAATGATTATGTACTCTGAAGGCTATAACACCTTGAGACATATAAATTTGAAAAGCAATAAATAAAAACAATTTGCTACTGTTAATTTTTGTTTTATTTCGTTTTGAAGAAGAACACTTTCAGAGGCGTGGTCAGGTGGTTAATGCTCTCGAATCGTAATGTGAGGATTCGTGTTCAAACATGCTCGCTCTTTCGATGGAAGGGCTGTTACAATGTGATAGGTTAATTCCACTATTCATTGGTAAAAGAGTAGCCCAAGAGTTGGCGGTGGTTGGTAAAGACTAGTTGCCTTTCATCTAGTCTTTCACTGCTAAATTAATGTCGGCTAGCGCAGGTATCCGTATGTGGCTTTGCGCGAAATTCAAAACAAACAAACAATTCTAAACAATGAGATCAGGAGACCTTCAGTGAGAATAAGCAAGAAGAATGGAGAAAAGCTCCTGAACATACAGGAAAAAAAACTTTAACTTTCCTTCTGAGTGAGATATCTACACTTATGTGGGCGAAAGAGCACTAAGAAATACTCATATAAGTTAGAGAAACTGTTAAACGCGACGAAGCCTAAGACTTCACCTGGATGACGAAAGTGCGGGTCGCCTAACCTGGAGCGATGGCGACAACCGCTTAGAACAAAAAGAACATGACGTCTAAAAACCAAGACGCACGCCCTTCCAGTGGCCTGAAAAACAAGCTAAGTAAATCTAGTTCATTAGGTGGCCAGAAATCAGATGTAATTTCAAATGCAGTTAATAATACCCCATTCATGGTCATATGTAATGTGGCCAAAACACAATTATCATCTTTTGATGATGATAAAGATATTAATATAAGGAGAAAACGAAAAACAAGAAGAAAAATAGTCACGTTACGACAGAAAGTGTTCGTACACCTGCGTCCCGAGTAGTCTTTTGCTCATAACTTAAAAAGTATTACGATTAGGCTAATAGATGTGTGGTGTATTATAAACATTATACTAACACACGTTTACATAAACTTGTATGTAAATTAAACGACAAATAAATTGTTTATAAAGAAATAACCAAAAATAGGAAGAGCAGAAAGTGATCGTACAGTTCAGAACGTGTCAAAAACTGATGTTCCCGTAAAAATTTTGTTTTTTTTTTGGCGAGTAAATTACATTATACCATTCCAGAACTAGACACTGGGTTCATAATTATTGGAATTTAGCCAGCAAAAAATTTACTTCCGGCAATTTAGCGCCATCTCCGTCATTATCTGCTTGGTCATCATGACGAACAGGAAACAACTGTCCAATGATTTAAAAGAACCGAATTATTGTAAAATACAAGTCTCGTGTGTCTCTTTCCGGTATTGCTACACAAATTAATGTGCCGAAATTTACTGTTCAAAGCATAATTGCCAAGTTTAAGCTTATAGAATCAACCGCTAACCTTCCTCGTTCCAGACGCCCCACCAAAATTCGAGAGAGAACCAAGTGGAAGGTTTTCAGAAGTTTAGTAGGAATTCTCGTTTAACACGTAATGACACACAGAAACTGGTAAGGGAAACTGGAGTGAAGTAAGCACCTTTACAGTTACGAACATGTTACGTTCTTCTGGGTTCAAAGCATGCCTGCCCCCCAGTGGCTTAGCGGTACGTCTGCGGATTTACAACGCTAAAAACCGGGTTTCGATACTCGTGGTGGGCAGAGCACGGATAGCCCAGTGTGTAGCTCTGTGCTTATTTTAAAACAGCAACAACAACATCAAAGCATGCCGTCCTCGTAGAACTCCATATTTAAAGCCTGTTCATTTAGAAACACGATTGAGGTATGCAAGAAAACATGTAGTTAAACAATTTACCTATTGGAAGAATATTCTTTGGTCAGACGAGACTAAAATCGAGCTCTTCGGCCACAGCGATGTTCGCTATATTTTCCGTAAGAAGGGGGAACGAAATCTTCCAAGGAACACCGTCCATACAGTTAAATACGGAAGTGGCTCGATCATGCTATGGGGTTCCTTCAGCTCTTCTGGTGTAGGCAGCCTTCACCACGTCAACGGAATCATGAAAATAGAAGAGTACGTTGATATATTAGGCACTTATATCGAGAATGATGGTTGTAACTTGCGGCATAAGCGTCGTTCGATCTTCCAGCACGACAATGACCCTAGGCACACATCGAAATATGTGCAAACCTGGTTGCAGAGGAACCATATAAGCGTTCTGGAGTGGCCATCACAGTCACACGATCTCAAACCAATTGAAAACGTTTGGCATAAGTCGAAGACCAGGGTTTATCAGCGTCATCGGAAAAACTTGGAAGAGTTGGAGGCCTTCTGTAAAGAAGAATGGAAAAAAAATACCAGTACTGTCAAACGATCATGGAGGGCTATGAGGAGAGATTGCGCCAAGTATTGTTACACAACTGACCATTAAAGTGGACGCACGAACACTTTCTGCTTCTCCTATGTTTGGTTATTTGTTTATAAACAGTTTATTTGTCGTTCAATTTACATAAATATGTATGTAAAAGTGTGTTAGAATAATATTTATAATATACTCTACTTTCATTATCCTAATCTTGATACTTTTTAAGTTGTGACGAAGAAAACTACTCACGACGCAGGCGTACGAACACTTTCTGTCCTAACTGTGGTACCAAAATTTTGAAGTAGAGCAATTGAAAACACCAGCAATTGTAGTTATACAATGCTAAAATTGCCAAAGATATGGTCACGTATCAGCGGCACGTTTGAAAACACCGAGGTGACGTGGACATGGCGGTAAGCACCATATATTTGTCTGTAAAAAATAGTAAGAAAAACCTAATTGTTGCAACTGCATAAAACACACACAGCAAACTACAAAGTTTGCGACAAGTACAAAAAAATAAAGCAACATATCTATGAAATAAAAACAACAAGACCAATTCCAAACGATATAACTAACACAACTGCATAAGAAACACACGCTGCTACAACAACAGATACAGTGACAAATGCAGAAAAGCTGAAGGAAAACATCACACAACAAAAATCACACACAAGAGAAGAACAAAACCAAACCAAAATAGTGAAAAATACACAAGAACTTAACAAACACACAGACACAACAAACCCTCAAGAACACCTAGACCTACGCATACTACGCAAGCTATAAATACAAAAGATATCTTAGACATCTGCCTCACACTCTTTAATATTAGACAAAAGTTATTAAATTTTAATGTGGAAAAAGATGTTGACAGTGATCTTCTTCCAATGTGGTGTACCTTCGATTTCGATCTCCATAAAGATATAACCTTTAAACAAGACCAATTAATTGCAATTAAGCTAATTGACAAAAATATCAGAAAGAATTAGACAACATATTACCAGAAAATGTTGAGCATACAGCCAACAACAAAGTAAAAGTTGATAGTTATAGTCAAATAATCACACAGTACCTACCAAAATCAGCATCGGATACTGTACCATAGGAACAACATAAAACTATAAATAACGCATGGAAATCGAACAAACAACTAATAACACAATAAAGAAAAGACAATTAAGAAGACAGTTCATGGAACAAGAGACAAAGAAATAAAAACACAAGTAAGCAGTATGAGAAATAAAATGAGACCAGAAATTATATTGTTAAACGAAGAAAAATCGGATAACATTTGCTTCCAACTAAACGAAAAAAAAAAAACAAATCGATCCTAGAAAGTTTCGGTCGCACCTATAAAGACTCACCAAAGAAGCCACAACAAGAAAATACCCAACACTAGAATAAAATAACACATTAGCGCACACAAACAAAGAAAAAGCAGAAGCCTCCAGACAACAACTACAAAACACTTTCAAAACAAAACGACCCAGACGTGAACACCTATTTTACAATAGAGTAAACAGTCATGTAACAAATAACACAGAATTATCCAAACCATATTTCCCAATCAATATTAACAACGATAACACCACAACATAAATGACTATAATAATCTACTCCTTCTTAAAAATTTACATTAACATAACTCAAACAAGCAATTAAGAATTCAAGAAACAAATCACCAGAAAAGGACGGCATACAAGAAATTCTCTTCAAGAAAGGCACTTTGAAAGTATTTGATCATCTATTAGAAATTTTTCATTTATCGTTCTACCCTTGCTACATCTCAGTTTCTTGGAAGCAAGCTAATACATTAATGTTTCATAAAGAAGGTATGCTAGCCAATAAACCAAACAGTTATCGACCAATCAGCCTGACCAGCTGTGTATGAAAAATTCTTGAACGAATAATCAGTAATAGACTCTACACATTTTTGGAAATAACGTCAAAATTACTCGAGAGACAAAACGGATTAAGAAAACTTAGACAAAAGGCATATCACTTAGTAAGGTTAACTGAAACAATAATAATCAGATTTAACAACAAAAGTATAAGGCGAAGAACAAACTATCCTAGGAGCCTAACTGGTAAAAACAATGGAGTAACAGCTGAAACCATCCTCAAAATATACAAAACGTATATAACTGTAATATACTATGCAGCTCCAGCGTGGATTAACGTTAGCAAAGAACAATTCTAAACCAAACAAGAGTCATTATAAAATATACTACTTTCGACAGCATGTAGAGTGCCCAAAACCACTTCTTCAAAGTTTATGCATAAATATTCAAACCCACAAACAATAGTAGATAGACCCCTACATACTACAATAAAATATTTCGATAAAATGTGGAGAAAAAATGAACTATTATGCGAACTCGATATGTATTGCATATAGATAGTCCTGAACACCTCTCCGCGATTAATATACAAATTATACACCTGAACAGAGGAGGAAACAGCACAATACCTTACCGTTGAAAATGTTGTCGAAGATATGTTCTTAATATTATATTTTTACGTGTGATTGTTTTAACAATGCTATATTAATATTTTGAACGATAAGTTGATATTGAACATACTGTATAGTTTCTTAACGAAATTATACGTTTTCAAATAAAGCAACAAGCCATCATAGCTCAGAGGTAGAGCACTGGTTTCGTAAACCAGGGTCGTGAGTTCGAACCTCACTGGTGGCTTGCACACCTTTAACTTGATGAATGCTTATACTTCTATCATATCCAGTTGAACAAATTCATATAAATTTACTTTAGGATAAAGATTGCGATACATCATTCTTTACGTATTTTAAATTTTCATTAAGATATACATCTTTGTTTAAAAAAATTAAACTGCGTTTTCCATGCTTGTATTAATGTTACACAGCTTGTGGAAATCAATATTTTCGAAACTGCTTTTAGAATAAGCATGTTTTGACATATGTGTTACCAAAATCTTATATTAATATAAATCCTGAGTTTGACTTTACTAAACTTGACAAATACCTAAGACATGGAGTAAAAATAGAAATTTCTGGTTCGAAAACGTGATGTAGACACCACTTCCAGCCTTGTTTCTTTACTTTCTTAGAGCACCTAGTTTTAGGCTGAAAAATACAATATTTGCATTTGGATTCACCGTTTTTCTTATTTTCATTATTTATTTAATTTTTGATAATTTTATGTTAATTATCGCTCTCAGATCAGAATGTCTATAAAGATAATTCATATTCTGAGGCATATTAGAACCGACTTCTTTTCTTGCCGAAAACTTTTATTCCGGTTACGCTGGATAAGAGAACAGGACAAACTCTACGAACAGAGACCAAAGACTGCCTGAATGGGTCACCTGTTCTTACTAATGTGTAGTCTACCAGCCAATCATTAGAAACTAAAATGTCACATAAAGAACACTTAGCGTTGCAATTTGTACTGTTGTGACATCAGTAAAAAAGTTGCTCATGCCATGAATCATTAACATAATTATGTACTCTGAAGGCTATAAGTTAACCTTGAGACATATAAATTTGAAAAGCAATAAATAAAAACAATTTGCTGCTGTTCATTTTTGTTTTATTTAGTCTTGAAGCAGAAAACTTTCAGAGGCGTGGTCAGGTGGTTAATACTCTCGGATCGTAATGTGAGGTTTCGTGCTCGAATCTCTGTGATATCAAACATGCTTTCTCTTTGAACAGTGGGGCTGTTATAATGTGATAGGTCTATCCCACTACTCATTGGTAAAATAGTAGCCCAAAAGTTGGCGGTGGGTGGTAAAGACTAGTTGCCTTTCATCTGGTCTTTCACTCCTAAATTAATGTCGGCTAGCGCAAGTAGCTCTCGTGTGGCTTTGCGCAAAATTCACAACAAGCAAACAATTGTAAGCAATGAGATCAGGAGACCTTCAGTGAGAATAAGCAAGAAGAATGGAGAGTTTTTAAAGACCTCTTGAATATACAGTAAAAAAAAATCTTTATCCCTTCTTCTGAGTGAGATATATACACTTATATGGGTGAAAGAGCGCTAAAAATACTCAAATACAGAAACTGTTAAACGCGAGGAAGTCTAAGACTTCACTTGGACAACGAAAGTGCCGGTCGCCTAACCTGGAGCGATGGCGACAACCACTTAGTAGGAAAAAACATGACATCTAGAAACCAAGATAATTAAAAAGACAGCTCATGACAACAAGAGACAAAGAAATAAAAACACAAATAAGCAGTATGAGAAATAAAATGAGACCAGAAATTATATTGTTAAACGAAGAAAAATCGGATAACATCTGCTCCCAACTAAACAAAAAAAAAACCGATCCGAGAAAGTATCGGTCGCACCGATAAAGGCTCATCAAAGAAGCAACAACAAGAAAATACCCAACACTAGAATAAAATAACACATTAGCGCACACGAACAAAGAAAGAGCAGAATCCTACAGACAACAACTACAAAACACTTTCAAAACAAAACGACCCAGACATGAACACCTATTTTTACAACACAGTAAACAGTCATTTAACAAATAACACAGAATTATACAAACCATATTTTCCAATCAATATTAAAAACAATAACATCACAACATAAATGACTATAATAATCTACTGCTTCTTAAAAAGTTTCGGCTCGGCATGGCCAAGCGTGTTAAGACTCCTAATCTGAGGGTCGCGGTTTCGCATTCCCGTCGCGCCAAACATGCTCGCCCTTTCAGCCGTGGAGGCGTTATAATGTGACGAACAATCCCACTGTTCGTTGGTATAAGAGTAGCCCAAGAGTTGGCAGTGGGTGGTGATGACTAGCTGCCTTCCATCTAGTCTTACTTTCCTAAATTAGGGACGGCTAGCACAGACAGCTCTCGAGTTGCTTAGTGCGAAATTCAAAAAACAAACAATCAAAAAACAAACATTCTTAAAATTTACATTAACATAACTCAAATAAGTAATTAAGAATTCAAGAAACAAATCACCAGAAAGTGATGGCATGCAAGAAATTCTCTTCAAAAAAGGCACTTAATAATAAATAATAGACTTTCCATATTTTTGGAAATAACATCAAAATTACCCAAGAAACAAAACGGATTCAGTGAACTTAGACAAAAGACATATCACTTAGTAAGGTTAACTGAAACAATAATTATTAGATTTAACAAGAAAAGAATTAGGCGAAGAACAAACTATGCCATGAACTGTCTTCTTAATTGTCTTCGTTGTTTCATGAGTGTTATTAGTTGTTTATTTGATTTCCATGCGTTATTTTTTAGTTATTTGCTGCTTTTAGTAGGCACACCGTGATTATTTGACTACAACTATCAGCTTCTTTGTAGTCGAATTTGTCTTCTTTAAAGGTTATATCTTCATCGGGGGTGAGATCGAAAGTACCATATTGGTACCATATCTACCATATTGGTAGAAGATCACTGTCAACATCTTTTCCCACGTTCAAATTTAATAACTTTGGTCTGATATTTAAGGAGGTGTCCAAGGTATCAGTTGTATTTGTAGCGTACGTGGTATGCGTAGGTTCACTGTCGTTTATTAGGGCGATGGTAATTCATCAATGAATTGCAATAGGTGTCATCCATTTGTATTTGTGGATTTATGTCAAAGTTTTATGTTTACTATTCAGATCACATATTACCATTGTATTTTGGTTGTGGGAAAGATGTTGTGGAATAGATTTATGTCAATACATTTGGTTGGTGATATATCTACTATAAAATTCTTAAATTAATATAAATCCCTAGTTTGACATAACTAAAATTGATAAACGCTGTATATATGGAGTGAAAATAGAAATTTTTTGTTCGAAAACATCATGTAGACACCACTTCCAGCCTTGTTTCTTTACTTTCTTAGAACCTCTAGTTTTTGGTTGGAAAATATAATATTAACATTTGGATTCAACAATAATAATCAGATTTAACAACAAAAGTGTAAGGCGAAGAACAAACTATCCTAAGAGCCTAACTGGTAAAACAATGGAGTAACAGCTGAAACCATCCTCAAAATATACAAAACGTATATAACTGTAATAGACTATGCAGCTCCAGCGTGGATTAACGTTAGCAAAGAACAATTCTAAACCAAACAAGAGTCATTATAAAATATACTACTTTCGACAGCATGCAGAGTGCCCAAAAACCATTTCTTCAAAGTTTATGCATAAATATTCAAACCCACAAACAATAGTAGATAGACCCCTACATACAACAATAAAATATTTCGACAAAATGTGGAGAAAAAATGAACTATTATGCGAACTCGATAGGTATTGCATATAGATAGTCCTGAACACCTCTCCGCGATTAATATACAAATTATACACCTGAACAGAGGAGGAAACAGCACAATACCTTACCGTTGAAAATGATGTCGAAGAGATGTTCTTAATATTATATTTTTTACGTGTGATTGTTTTAACAAAGCTATATTAATATTTTGAACGATAAGTTGATATTAAACATACTGTATAGTTTCTTAACGAAATTATACGTTTTCAAATAAAGCAACAAGCCATCATAGCTCAGAGGTAGAGCACTGGTTTCGTAAACCAGGGGTCGTGAGTTCGAACCTCACTGATGGCTTGCACACCTTCAACTTGATGAATGCTTATACTTCTATCATATCCAGTTGGACAAATTCATATGAAATTACTTTAACATAAAGATGGCGATACATCATTCTTCACGTATTTTAAATTTTCATTAAAATAGACATCTCTGATTAAAAAAATTAAACTGCGTTTGCCATGCTTCTATTAATGTTACACAGCTTGTGGAAATCAATATTTTCGAAACTGCTTTTAGAATAAGCCTGCTTTTGACATATGTGTTACCAAAATCTTATATTAATATAAATCCCGAGTTTGACTTTACTAAACTTGACAAATACCTAAGACATGGAGTAAAAATAGAAATTTCTGGTTCGAAAACATGATGTAGACACCACTTCCAGCCCTGTTTCTTTACTTTCTTAGAGCACCTAGTTTTAGGCTGGAAAATACAATATTTGCATTTGATTCACCGTTTTTCTTCTTTTCATTATTTATTTATTTTTTAATAATTTTATGTTAATTATCGCTCTCAGATCGGAATGTCTATAAAGATAATTCATATTCTGAGGCATATTAGAACCGACTTCTTTTCTTGCCGAAAACTTTTATTCCGGTTACGCGTGGATAAAAGAACAGAACAAACTCTACGAACAGAGACCAAAGACTCCCTGAAAAGGTCACCTGTTCTTACCACTCGTACAACTGTACACTAATGTGTTGTTTACCAGCCAATCATTAGAAACTAAAATGTCACATAAAGGACACTTAGCGTTGCAATTTGTACTGTTGTGACATCAGTAAAAAATGTGCTCATGCAATGAATCACTGAAATGATTATGTACTCTGAAGGCTATAACACCTTGAGACATATAAATTTGAAAAGCAATAAATAAAAAAACAATTTGCTACTGTTAATTTTTGTTTTATTTCGTTTTGAAGAAGAACACTTTCAGAGGCGTGGTCAGGTGGTTAATGCTCTCGAATCGTAATGTGAGGATTCGTGTTCAAACATGCTCGCTCTTTCGATGGAAGGGCTGTTACAATGTGATAGGTTAATTCCACTATTCATTGGTAAAAGAGTAGCCCAAGAGTTGGCGGTGGTTGGTAAAGACTAGTTGCCTTTCATCTAGTCTTTCACTGCTAAATTAATGTCGGCTAGCGCAGGTATCCGTATGTGGCTTTGCGCGAAATTCAAAACAAACAAACAATTCTAAACAATGAGATCAGGAGACCTTCAGTGAGAATAAGCAAGAAGAATGGAGAAAAGCTCCTGAACATACAGGAAAAAAAACTTTTAACTTTCCTTCTGAGTGAGATATCTACACTTATGTGGGCGAAAGAGCACTAAGAAATACTCATATAAGTTAGAGAAACTGTTAAACGCGACGAAGCCTAAGACTTCACCTGGACGACGAAAGTGCGGGTCGTCTAACCTGGAGCGATGGCGACAAACGCTTAGAACAAAAAGAACATGACGTCTAAAAACCAAGACGCACGCCCTTCCAGTGGCCTGAAAAACAAGCTAAGTAAATCTAGTTCATTAGGTGGCCAGAAATCAGATGTAATTTCAAATGCAGTTAATAATACCCCATTCATGGTCATATGTAATGTGGCCAAAACACAATTATCATCTTTTGATGATGATAAAGATATTAATATAAGGAGAAAACGAAAAACAAGAAGAAAAATAGTCACGTTACGACAGAAAGTGTTCGTACACCTGCGTCCCGAGTAGTCTTTTGCTCATAACTTAAAAAGTATTACGATTAGGCTAATAGATGTGTGGTGTATTATAAACATTATACTAACACACATTTACATAAACTTGTATGTAAATTAAACGACAAATAAATTGTTTATAAAGAAATAACCAAAAATAGGAAGAGCAGAAAGTGATCGTACAGTTCAGAACGTGTCAAAAAACTGATGTTCCCGTAAAAATTTTGTTTTTTTTTTGGCGAGTAAATTACATTATACCATTCCAGAACTAGACACTGGGTTCATAATTATTGGAATTTAGCCAGCAAAAAATTTACTTCCGGCAATTTAGCGCCATCTCCGTCATTATCTGCTTGGTCATCATGACGAACAGGAAACAACTGTCCAATGATTTAAAAGAACCGAATTATTGTAAAATACAAGTCTCGTGTGTCTCTTTCCGGTATTGCTACACAAATTAATGTGCCGAAATTTACTGTTCAAAGCATAATTGCCAAGTTTAAGCTTATAGAATCAACCGCTAACCTTCCTCGTTCCAGACGCCCCACCAAAATTCGAGAGAGAACCAAGTGGAAGGTTTTCAGAAGTTTAGTAGGAATTCTCGTTTAACACGTAATGACACACAGAAACTGGTAAGGGAAACTGGAGTGAAGTAAGCACCTTTACAGTTACGAACATGTTACGTTCTTCTGGGTTCAAAGCATGCCTGCCCCAGTGGCTTAGCGGTACGTCTGCGGATTTACAACGCTAAAACACCGGGTTTCGATACTCGTGGTGGGCAGAGCACGGATAGCCCAGTGTGTAGCTCTGTGCTTATTTTAAAACAGCAACAACAACATCAAAGCATGCCGTCCTCGTAGAACTCCATATTTAAAGCCTGTTCATTTAGAAACACGATTGAGGTATGCAAGAAAACATGTAGTTAAACAATTTACCTATTGGAAGAATATTCTTTGGTCAGACGAGACTAAAATCGAGCTTTTCGGCCACAGCGATGTTCGCTATATTTTCCGTAAGAAGGGGAACGAAATCTTCCAAAGAACACCGTCCATACAGTTAAATACGGAAGTGGCTCGATCATGCTATGGGGTTCCTTCAGCTCTTCTGGTGTAGGCAGCCTTCACCACGTCAACGGAATCATGAAAATAGAAGAGTACGTTGATATATTAGGCACTTATATCGAGAATGATGGTTGTAACTTGCGGCATAAGCGTCGTTGGATCTTCCAGCACGACAATGACCCTAGGCACACATCGAAATATGTGCAAACCTGGTTGCAGAGGAACCACATAAGCGTTATGGAGTGGCCATCACAGTCACACGATCTCAAACCAATTGAAAACGTTTGGCATAAGTCGAAGACCAGGGTTTATCAGCGTCATCGGAAAAACTTGGAAGAGTTGGAGGCCTTCTGTAAAGAAGAATGGAAAAAAAATACCAGTACTGTCAAACGATCATGGAGGGCTATGAGGAGAGATTGCGCCAAGTATTGTTACACAACTGACCATTAAAGTGGACGCACGAACACTTTCTGCTTCTCCTATGTTTGGTTATTTGTTTATAAACAGTTTATTTGTCGTTCAATTTACATAAATATGTATGTAAAAGTGTGTTAGAATAATATTTATAATATACTCTACTTTCATTATCCTAATCTTGATACTTTTTAAGTTGTGACGAACAAAACTACTCACGACGCAGGCGTACGAACACTTTCTGTCGTAACTGTGGTACCAAAATTTTGAAGTAGAGCAATTGAAAACACCAGCAATTGTAGTTATACAATGCTAAAATTGCCAAAGATATGGTCACGTATCAGCGGCACGTTTGAAAACACCGAGGTGACGTGGACATGGCGGTAAGCACCATATATTTGTCTGTAAAAATAGTAAGAAAAACCTAATTGTTGCAACTGCATAAAACACACACAGCAAACTACAAAGTTTGCGACAAGTACAAAAAATAAAGCAACATATCTATGAAATAAAAACAACAAGACCAATTCCAAACGATATAACTAACACAACTGCATCAGAAACACACGCTGCTACAACAACAGATACAGTGACAAATGCAGAAAAGCTGAAGGAAAACATCACACAACAAAAATCACAAACAAGAGAAGAACAAAACCAAACCAAAATAGTGAAAAATACACAAGAACTTAACAAACACACAGACACAACAAACCCTCAAGAACACCTAGACCTACGCATACTACGCAAGCTATAAATACAAAAGATATCTTAGACATCTGCCTCACACTCTTTAATATTAGACAAAAGTTATTAAATTTTAATGTGGAAAAAGATGTTGACAGTGATCTTCTTCCAATATGGTGTACCTTCGATTTCGATCTCCATAAAGATATAACCTTTAAACAAGACCAATTAATTGCAATTAAGCTAATTGACAAAAATATCAGAAAGAATTAGACAACATATTACCAGAAAATGTTGAGCATACAGCCAACAACAAAGTAAAAGTTGATAGTTATAGTCAAATAATCACACAGTACCTACCAAAATCAGCATCGGATACTGTACCATAGGAACAACATAAAACTATAAATAACGCATGGAAATCGAACAAACAACTAATAACACAATAAAGAAAAGACAATTAAGAAGACAGTTCAATGGAACAAGAGACAAAGAAATAAAAACACAAGTAAGCAGTATGAGAAATAAAATGAGACCAGAAATTATATTGTTAAACGAAGAAAAATCGGATAACATTTGCTTCCAACTAAACGAAAAAAAAAACAAATCGATCCTAGAAAGTTTCGGTCTAACCTATAAAGACTCACCAAAGAAGCCACAACAAGAAAATACCCAACACTAGAATAAAATAACACATTAGCGCACACAAACAAAGAAAAAGCAGAAGCCTCCAGACAACAACTACAAAACACTTTCAAAACAAAACGACCCAGACGTGAACACCTATTTTACAATAGAGCAAACAGTCATGTAACAAATAACACAGAATTATCCAAACCATATTTCCCAATCAATATTAACAACGATAACACCACAACATAAATGACTATAATAATCTACTCCTTCTTAAAAATTTACATTAACATAACTCAAACAAGCAATTAAGAATTCAAGAAACAAATCACCAGAAAAGGACGGCATACAAGAAATTCTCTTCAAGAAAGGCACTTTGAAAGTATTTGATCATCTATTAGAAATTTTTCATTTATCGTTCTACCCTTGCTACATCTCAGTTTCTTGGAAGCAAGCTAATACATTAATGTTTCATAAAGAAGGTATGCTAGCCAATAAACCAAACAGTTATCGACCAATCAGCCTGACCAGCTGTGTATGAAAAATTCTTGAACGAATAATCAGTAATAGACTCTACACATTTTTGGAAATAACGTCAAAATTACTCGAGAGACAAAACGGATTAAGAAAACTTAGACAAAAGGCATATCACTTAGTAAGGTTAACTGAAACAATAATAATCAGATTTAACAACAAAAGTATAAGGCGAAGAACAAACTATCCTAGGAGCCTAACTGGTAAAAACAATGGAGTAACAGCTGAAACCATCCTCAAAATATACAAAACGTATATAACTGTAATATACTATGCAGCTCCAGCGTGGATTAACGTTAGCAAAGAACAATTCTAAACCAAACAAGAGTCATTATAAAATATACTACTTTCGACAGCATGTAGAGTACCCAAAAACCACTTCTTCAAAGTTTATGCATAAATATTCAAACCCACAAACAATAGTAGATAGACCCCTACATACTACAATAAAATATTTCGATAAAATGTGGAGAAAAAATGAACTATTATGCGAACTCGATATGTATTGCATATAGATAGTCCTGAACACCTCTCCGCGATTAATATACAAATTATACACCTGAACAGAGGAGGAAACAGCACAATACCTTACCGTTGAAAATGCTGTCGAAGATATGTTCTTAATATTATATTTTTTACGTGTGATTGTTTTAACAATGCTATATTAATATTTTGAACGATAAGTTGATATTGAACATACTGTATAGTTTCTTAACGAAATTATACGTTTTTCAAATAAAGCAACAAGCCATCATAGCTCAGAGGTAGAGCACTGGTTTCGTAAACCAGGGGTCGTGAGTTCGAACCTCACTGGTGGCTTGCACACCTTTAACTTGATGAATGCTTATACTTCTATCATATCCAGTTGAACAAATTCATATAAATTTACTTTAGGATAAAGATTGCGATACATCATTCTTTACGTATTTTAAATTTTCATTAAGATATACATCTTTGTTTAAAAAATTAAACTGCGTTTTCCATGCTTGTATTAATGTTACACAGCTTGTGGAAATCAATATTTTCGAAACTGCTTTTAGAATAAGCATGTTTTTGACATATGTGTTACCAAAATCTTATATTAATATAAATCCCGAGTTTGACTTTACTAAACTTGACAAATACCTAAGACATGGAGTAAAAATAGAAATTTCTGGTTCGAAAACGTGATGTAGACACCACTTCCAGCCTTGTTTCTTTACTTTCTTAGAGCACCTAGTTTTAGGCTGAAAAATACAATATTTGCATTTGGATTCACCGTTTTTCTTATTTTCATTATTTATTTAATTTTTGATAATTTTATGTTAATTATCGCTCTCAGATCAGAATGTCTATAAAGATAATTCATATTCTGAGGCATATTAGAACCGACTTCTTTTCTTGCCGAAAACTTTTATTCCGGTTACGCGTGGTAAAATAACAGGACAAACTCTACGAACAGAGACCAAAGACTGCCTGAATGGGTCACCTGTTCTTACTAATGTGTTGTCTACCAGCCAATCATTAGAAACTAAAATGTCAGATAAAGAACACTTAGCGTTGCAATTTGTACTGTTGTGACATCAGTAAAAAGTTGCTCATGCAATGAATCATTAACATAATTATGTACTCTGAAGGCTATAAGTTAACCTTGAGACATATAAATTTGAAAAGCAATAAATAAAAACAATTTGCTGCTGTTCATTTTTGTTTTATTTAGTCTTGAAGCAGAAAACTTTCAGAGGCGTGGTCAGGTGGTTAATACTCTCGGATCGTAATGTGAGGTTTCGTGCTCGAATCTCTGTGATATCAAACATGCTTTCTCTTTGAACAGTGGGGCTGTTATAATGTGATAGGTCTATCCCACTACCATTGGTAAAATAGTAGCCCAAAAGTTGGCGGTGGGTGGTAAAGACTAGTTGCCTTTCATCTGGTCTTTCACTCCTAAATTAATGTCGGCTAGCGCAAGTAGCCTCGTGTGGCTTTGCGCAAAATTCACAACAAGCAAACAATTGTAAGCAATGAGATCAGGAGACCTTCAGTGAGAATAAGCAAGAAGAATGGAGAGTTTTTAAAGACCTCTTGAATATACAGTAAAAAATCTTTTATCCCTTCTTCTGAGTGAGATATATACACTTATATGGGTGAAAGAGCGCTAAAAATACTCAAATACAGAAACTGTTAAACGCGAGGAAGTCTAAGACTTCACTTGGACAACGAAAGTGCCGGTCGCCTAACCTGGAGCGATGGCGACAACCACTTAGTAGGAAAAAAAACATGACATCTAGAAACCAAGATAATTAAAAAGACAGCTCATGACAACAAGAGACAAAGAAATAAAAACACAAATAAGCAGTATGAGAAATAAAATGAGACCAGAAATTATATTGTTAAACGAAGAAAAATCGGATAACATCTGCTCCCAACTAAACAAAAAAAAAACCGATCCGAGAAAGTATCGGTCGCACCGATAAAGGCTCATCAAAGAAGCAACAACAAGAAAATACCCAACACTAGAATAAAATAACACATTAGCGCACACGAACAAAGAAAGAGCAGAATCCTACAGACAACAACTACAAAACACTTTCAAAACAAAAAAACGACCCAGACATGAACACCTATTTTTACAACACAGTAAACAGTCATTTAACAAATAACACAGAATTATACAAACCATATTTTCAATCAATATTAAAAAACAATAACATCACAACATAAATGACTATAATAATCTACTGCTTCTAAAGTTTCGGCTCGGCATGGCCAAGCGTGTTAAGACTCCTAATCTGAGGGTCGCGGTTCGCATCTCTGTCGCGCCAAACATGCTCGCCCTTTCAGCCGTGGAGGCGTTATAATGTGACGAACAATCCCACTGTTCGTTGGTATAAGAGTAGCCCAAGAGTTGGCAGTGGGTGGTGATGACTAGCTGCCTTCCATCTAGTCTTACTTTCCTAAATTAGGGACGGCTAGCACAGACAGCTCTCGAGTTGCTTAGTGCGAAATTCAAAAAAACAAACAATCAAAAACAAACATTCTTAAAATTTACATTAACATAACTCAAATAAGTAATTAAGAATTCAAGAAACAAATCACCAGAAAGTGATGGCATGCAAGAAATTCTCTTCAAAAAGGCACTTAATAATAAATAATAGACTTTCCATATTTTGGAAATAACATCAAAATTACCAAGAAACAAAACGGATTCAGTGAACTTAGACAAAAGACATATCACTTAGTAAGGTTAACTGAAACAATAATTATTAGATTTAACAAGAAAAGAATTAGGCGAAGAACAAACTATGCCATGAACTGTCTTCTTTAATTGTCTTCGTTGTTTTATGAGTGTTATTAGTTGTTTTATTTGATTTCCATGCGTTATTTTTAGTTATTTGCTGCTTTAGTAGGCACACTGTGATTATTTGACTACAACTATCAGCTTCTTTGTAGTCGAATTTGTCTTCTTTAAAGGTTATATCTTCATCGGGGGTGAGATCGAAAGTACCATATTGGTACCATATCTACCATATTGGTAGAAGATCACTGTCAACATCTTTTCCCACGTTCAAATTTAATAACTTTGGTCTGATATTTAAGGAGGTGTCCAAGGTATCAGTTGTATTTGTAGCGTACGTGGTATGCGTAGGTTCACTGTCGTTTATTAGGGCGATGGTAATTCATCAATGAATTGCAATAGGTGTCATCCATTTGTATTTGTGGATTTATGTCAAAGTTTTTATGTTTACTATTCAGATCACATATTACCATTGTATTTTGGTTGTGGGAAAGATGTTGTGGAATAGATTTATGTCAATACATTTGGTTGGTGATATATCTACTATAAAATTCTTAAATTAATATAAATCCCTAGTTTGACATAACTAAAATTGATAAACGCTGTATATATGGAGTGAAAATAGAAATTTTTTGTTCGAAAACATCATGTGAGACACCACTTCCAGCCTTGTTTCTTTACTTTCTTAGAACCTCTAGTTTTTGGTTGGAAAATATAATATTAACATTTGGATTCAACAATAATAATCAGATTTAACAACAAAAGTGTAAGGCGAAGAACAAACTATCCTAAGAGCCTAACTGGTAAAAACAATGGAGTAACAGCTGAAACCATCCTCAAAATATACAAAACGTATATAACTGTAATAGACTATGCAGCTCCAGCGTGGATTAACGTTAGCAAAGAACAATTCTAAACCAAACAAGAGTCATTATAAAATATACTACTTTCGACAGCATGCAGAGTGCCCAAAAACCATTTCTTCAAAGTTTATGCATAAATATTCAAACCCACAAACAATAGTAGATAGACCCCTACATACAACAATAAAATATTTCGACAAAATGTGGAGAAAAAATGAACTATTATGCGAACTCGATAGGTATTGCATATAGATAGTCCTGAACACCTCTCCGCGATTAATATACAAATTATACACCTGAACAGAGGAGGAAACAGCACAATACCTTACCGTTGAAAATGATGTCGAAGAGATGTTCTTAATATTATATTTTTTACGTGTGATTGTTTTAACAAAGCTATATTAATATTTTGAACGATAAGTTGATATTAAACATACTGTATAGTTTCTTAACGAAATTATACGTTTTTCAAATAAAGCAACAAGCCATCATAGCTCAGAGGTAGAGCACTGGTTTCGTAAACCAGGGGTCGAGTTCGAACCTCACTGGATGGCTTGCACACCTTCAACTTGATGAATGCTTATACTTCTATCATATCCAGTTGGACAAATTCATATGAAATTACTTTAACATAAAGATGGCGATACATCATTCTTCACGTATTTTAAATTTTCATTAAAATAGACATCTCTGATTAAAAAATTAAACTGCGTTTGCCATGCTTCTATTAATGTTACACAGCTTGTGGAAATCAATATTTTCGAAACTGCTTTTAGAATAAGCCTGCTTTTGACATATGTGTTACCAAAATCTTATATTAATATAAATCCCGAGTTTGACTTTACTAAACTTGACAAATACCTAAGACATGGAGTAAAAATAGAAATTTCTGGTTCGAAAACATGATGTAGACACCACTTCCAGCCCTGTTTTTACTTTCTTAGAGCACCTAGTTTTAGGCTGGAAAATACAATATTTGCATTTGGATTCACCGTTTTTCTTCTTTTTCATTATTTATTTATTTTTAATAATTTTATGTTAATTATCGCTCAGATCGGAATGTCTATAAAGATAATTCATATTCTGAGGCATAATAGAACCGACTTCTTTTCTTGCCGAAAACTTTTATTCCGGTTACGCGTGGATAAAAGAACAGAACAAACTCTACGAACAGAGACCAAAGACTCCCTGAAAAGGTCACCTGTTCTTACCACTCGTACAACTGTACACTAATGTGTTGTTTACCAGCCAATCATTAGAAACTAAAATGTCACATAAAGGACACTTAGCGTTGCAATTTGTACTGTTGTGACATCAGTAAAAATGTGCTCATGCAATGAATCACTGAAATGATTATGTACCTTGAAGGCTATAACACCTTGAGACATATAAATTTGAAAAGCAATAAATAAAAAAAACAATTTGCTACTGTTAATTTTGTTTTATTTCGTTTTGAAGAAGAACACTTTCAGAGGCGTGGTCAGGTGGTTAATGCTCTCGAATCGTAATGTGAGGATTCGTGTTCAAACATGCTCGCTCTTTCGATGGAAGGGCTGTTACAATGTGATAGGTTAATTCCACTATTCATTGGTAAAAGAGTAGCCCAAGAGTTGGCGGTGGTTGGTAAAGACTAGTTGCCTTTCATCTAGTCTTTCACTGCTAAATTAATGTCGGCTAGCGCAGGTATCCGTATGTGGCTTTGCGCGAAATTCAAAACAAACAAACAATTCTAAACAATGAGATCAGGAGACCTTCAGTGAGAATAAGCAAGAAGAATGGAGAAAGCTCCTGAACATACAGGAAAAAAAAACTTTAACTTTCCTTCTGAGTGAGATATCTACACTTATGTGGGCGAAAGAGCACTAAGAAATACTCATATAAGTTAGAGAAACTGTTAAACGCGACGAAGCCTAAGACTTCACCTGGACGACGAAAGTGCGGGTCGTCTAACCTGGAGCGATGGCGACAAACGCTTAGAACAAAAAGAACATGACGTCTAAAAACCAAGACGCACGCCCTTCCAGTGGCCTGAAAAAAACAAGCTAAGTAAATCTAGTTCATTAGGTGGCCAGAAATCAGATGTAATTTCAAATGCAGTTAATAATACCCCATTCATGGTCATATGTAATGTGGCCAAAACACAATTATCATCTTTGAT
>NC_134825.1:68101377-68170194 GCF_004210375.1 Tachypleus tridentatus
ATGTAGTTTACTCGCCAAAAAAAAAAACAAAATTTTACGGGAACATCAGTTTTTTGACACGTTCTGAACTGTACGATCACTTTCTGCTCTTCCTATTTTGGTTATTTCTTTATAAACAATTTATTTGTCGTTTAATTTACATACAAGTTTATGTAAATGTGTGTTAGTATAATGTTTATAACACATCATACATCTATTAGCCTAATCATAATACTTTTTTTTAAGTTATGAGCAAAGACTACTCGGGACGCAGGTGTACAAACACTTTCTGTCGTAACGGTGACTATTTTTTTTTCTTGTTTTTCGTTTTCTCCTTATATTAATATCTTTATCATCATCAAAAGATGATAACTGTGTTTTAACTACATTACATATGACCATGAATGGGGTATTATTAACTCCATTTGAAATTACATCTGATTTCTGGCCACCTAATGAACTAGATTTACTTAGCTTGTTTTTCAGGCCACTTTAAGGGCGTGCGTCTTGGTTTTAGACGTCATGTTCTTTTTTGTTCTAAGCGGTTGTCGCCATCGCTCCAGGTTAGGCGACCCGCACTTTCGTCGTCCAGGTGAAGTCTTAGGCTTCCTCGCGTTTAACAGTTTCTCTAACTTATATGAGTATTTCTTAGTGCTCTTTCGCCCACATAAGTGTAGATATCTCACTCAGAAGGAAGGTTAAAGTGTTTTTTTTTTTCCTGTATGTTCAGTAGCTTTTCTCCATTCTTCTTGCTTATTCTCACTGAAGGTCTCCTGATCTCATTGTTTAGAATTGTTTGTTTGTTTTGAATTTCGCGCAAAGCCACATACGGATACCTGCGCTAGCCGACATTAATTTAGCAGTGAAAGACTAGATGAAAGGCAACTAGTCTTTACCAACCACCGCCAACTCTTGGGCTACTCTTTTACCAATGAATAGTGGGATTAACCTATCACATTATAACAGCCCTACTATCGAAAGAGCGAGCATGTTTGAACACGAAACCTCACATTACGATTCGAGAGTATTAACCACCTGACCACGCCTCTGAAAGTGTTCTTCTTCAAAACGAAATAAAACAAAAAATTAACAGTAGCAAATTGTTTTTATTCATTGCTTTTCAAATTTATATGTCTTAAGGTGTTATAGCCTTCAGAGTACATAATCATTTCAGTGATTCATTGCATGAGCACATTTTTTACTGATGTCACAACAGTACAAATTGCAACGCTAAGTGTCCTTTATGTGACATTTTAGTTTCTAATGATTGGCTGGTAGACAACACATTAGTGTACAGTTGTACGAGTGGTAAGAACAGGTGACCTCTTCAGGCAGTCTTTGGTCTCTGTTCGTAGAGTTTGTCCTGTTCTTTTATCCACGCGTAACCGGAATAAAAGTTTTCGGCAAGAAAAGAAGTCGGTTCTAATATGCCTCAGAATATGAATTATCTTTATAGACATTCCGATCTGAGAGCGATAATTAACATAAAATTATTAAAAAATAAATAAATAATGAAAATAAGAAAAACGGTGAATCCAAATATTGTATTTTCCAGCCTAAAACTAGGTGCTCTAAGAAAGTAAAGAAACAAGGCTGGAAGTGGTGTCTACATCATGTTTTCGAACCAGAAATTTCTATTTTTACTCCATGTCTTAGGTATTTGTCAAGTTTAGTAAAGTCAAACTCGGGATTTATATTAATATAAGATTTTGGTAACACATATGTCAAAAACAGGCTTATTCTAAAAGCAGTTTCGAAAATATTGATTTCCACAAGCTGTGTAACATTAATAGAAGCATGGAAAACGCAGTTTAATTTTTTTAAACAAAGATGTCTATTTTAATGAAAATTTAAAATACGTGAAGAATGATGTATCGCCATCTTTATCCTAAAGTAATTTCATATGAATTTGTTCAACTGGATATGATAAAAGTATAAGCATTCATCAAGTTGAAGGTGTGCAAGCCACCAGTGAGGTTCGAACTCACGACCCCTGGTTTACGAAACCAGTGCTCTACCTCTGAGCTATGATGGCTCGTTGCTTTATTTGAAAAACGTATAATTTCGTTAAGAAACTATACAGTATGTTTAATATCAACTTATCGTTCAAAATATTAATATAGCATTGTTAAAACAATCACACGTAAAAAATATAATATTAAGAACATCTCTTCGACAACATTTTCAACGGTAAGGTATTGTGCTGTTTCCTCCTCTGTTCAGGTATATAATCTGTATATTAATCGCGGAGAGGTGTTCAGGACTATCTATATGCAATACCTATCGAGTTCACATAATAAATCATTTTTTCTCCACATTTTATCGAAATATTTTATTGTAGTATGTAGGGGTCTATCTACTATTGTTTGTGGGTTTGAATATTTATGCATAAACTTTGAAGAAGTGGTTTTTGGGCACTCTACATGCTGTCGAAAGTAGTATATTTTATAATGACTCTTGTTTGGTTTAGAATTGTTCTTTGCTAACGTTAATCCACGCTGGAGCTGCATAGTCTATTACAGTTATATACGTTTTGTATATTTTGAGGATGGTTTCAGCTGTTACTCCATTGTTTTACCAGTTAGGCTCCTAGGATAGTTTGTTCTTCGCCTAATTCTTTTGTTGTTAAATCTGATTATTATTGTTTCAGTTAACCTTACTAAGTGATATGCCTTTTGTCTAAGTTTTCTGAACCGTTTTGTCTCTCGAGTAATTTTGACGTTATTTCCAAAAATGTGGAGAATCTATTACTGATTATTCGTTCAAGAATTTTTTCATGCCATCACAGCTGGTCAGGCTGATTGAATTCGATAACTGTTTGGTTTATTAAATTTTAAGCATACCTTGTTTTTATGGAACATTAATGTATTAGCTTGCTAATCCAGGAAACTGAGATGTAGCAAGGGTAGTCATCACCACGATAAATGAAAAATTTCTAATAGATGATCAAAATATTTCAAGTGCCTTTCTTGAAGAGAATTTCTTGTATGCCGTCCTTTTCTGGTGATTTGAAACTTGAATTCTTAATTGAATCTTGTTTGAGTTATGTTAATGTAAATTTTAAGAAGCAGTAGATTATTATAGTCATTTATGTTGTGATGTTATCGTTGTTAATATTGATTGGGAAATATGGTTTGTATAATTCTGTGTTATTTGTTACATGACTGTTTACTCTGTTGTAAAATAGGTGTTCACGTCTGGGTCGTTTTGTTTTGAAAGTGTTTTGTAGTTGTTGTCTGGAGGCTTCTGCTTTTCTTTGTTTGTGTGCGCTAATGTGTTATTTTATTCTAGTGTTGGGTATTTTCTTGTTGTGGCTTCTTTGGTGAGCCTTTATAGGTGCGACCGAAACTTTCTAGGATCGGTTTTTTTTCGTTTAGTTGGGAGCAGATGTTATCCGATTTTTCTTCTTTTTACAATATAATTTCTGGTCTGATTTTATTTCTCATACTGCTTATTTGTGTTTTTATTTCTTTGTCTCTTGTTGTCATGAGCTGTCTTCTTAATTGTCTTGGTTTCTAGATGTCATGTTCTTTTCCTACTAAGTGGTTGTCGCCATCGCTCCAGTTTAGGCGACCGGCACTTTCGTTGTCCAAGTGAAGTCTTAGACTTCCTCGCGTTTAACAGTTTCTGTATTTGAGTATTTTTAGTGCTCTTTCACCCATATACGTGTATATATCTCACTCAGAAGAAGGGATAAAAGTTTTTTACTGTATATTCAAGTGGTCTTTAAAAACTCTCCATTCTTCTTGCTTATTCTCACTGAAGGTCTCCTGATCTCATTGCTTAGAATTGTTTGCTTGTTGTGAATTTCGCGCAAAGCCACACGAGGGCTACTTGCGCTAGCCGACATTAATTTAGGAGTGAAAGACCAGATGAAAGGCAACTAGTCTTCATCACCCACCGCCAACTTTTGGGCTACTCTTTTACCAATGAGTAGTGGGATAGACCTATCACATTATAACAGCCCCACTGTTCAAAGAGAAAGCATGTTTGATATCACAGAGATTCGAGCACGAAACCTTACATTACGATCCGAGAGCATTAACCACCTGACCACGCCTCTGAAAGTTTTCTGCTTCAAGACTAAATAAAACAAAAATTAACAGCAGCAAATTGTTTTTATTTATTGCTTTTCAAATTTATATGTCTCAAGGTTAACTTATAAACTTCAGAGTACGTAATTATGTTAATGATTCATGGCATGAGCAACTTTTTTACTGATGTCACAACAGTACAAATTGCAACGGTAAGTGTCCTTTATGTGACATTTTAGTTTCTAATGATTGGCTGGTAGACAACACATTAATGTACAGTTGTACGAGTGGTAAGAACAGGTGACCCCTTCAGGTAGTCTTTGGTGTATTTTCGTAGAGTTCGTCTCCTGTTCTTTTATCCACGCGTAACCGGAATAAAAGTTTTCCGCAAGAAAAGAAGTCGGTTCTAATATACCTCAGAATATGAATTATCTTTATAGACATTCCGATCTGAGAGCGATAATTAACATAAAATTATAAAAAAATAAATAAATAATGAAAATAAGAAAAACGGTGAATCCAAATGGAAATATTGTATTTTCCAGCCAAAAACTAGGTGCTCTAAGAAAGTAAAGAAACAAGGCTGGAAGTGGTGTTTACATTATGTTTTCGAACAAAAAACTTCTATTTTCACTCCATATATACAGCGTTTATCAATTTTAGTAAAGTCAAACTAGGGATTTATATTAATTTAAGAATTTTATAGTAAATATATCACCAACCGAATGTATTGACATAAACCTATTCCACAACATCTTTCCCACAACCAAAATACAATTGTAATATGTGATCTAAATAGTAAACATAAAAACTTTGACATAAATCCACAAATACAAATGGATGACACCTATTGCAATTCATTGATGAAATACCATCGCCCTAATAAACGACAGTGAACCTACGCATACCACGTATGCTACAAATACAACTGATACCTTAGACACCTCCTTAAATATCAGACCAAAGTTATTAAATTTGAACGTGGGAAAAGATGTTGACAGTGATCTTCTACCAATATGGTAGATATGGTACCAATATGGTACTTTCGATCTCACCCCCGATGAAGATATAACCTTTAAAGAAGACAAATTCGACTTCAAAGAAGCTGATAGTTGTAGTCAAATAATCACGGTGTGCCTACTAAAAGCAGCAAATAACTAAAAATAACGCATGGAAATCAAACAAACAACTAATAACACTCATAAAACAACGAAGACAATTAAGAAGACAGTTCATGGCAACAAGAGACAAAGAAATAAAAACACAAATAAGCAGTATGAGAAATAAAATGAGACCAGAAATTATATTGTTAAAACAAGAAAAATGGACAACTTTTGCTGCAAACTAAATGGAAAAACCGACCCTAGAAAGTTTCGGTCGCACCTAAAAAGACTCACTAAAGAAGCCACAACAAGAAAATACGCAACATTAAAACAAAATAACACATTAGCGCACACCGACAAAGAAAAACCAGAAGCCTTCAGACAACAACTGCAAAACACTTTCAAAACACAACGACCCAGACGTGAACGCCTATTTTTTCAATACAGTAAATAATTATGTAACAAATAACACAGAATTATACAAACCATATTTTCTAGACAATAATAACAACAATAACACCAATAACATAAATGACTTTTACAATCTACTGCTTACCAGAAAAATAACATTAGCAAATCTACGGGCTCTCAGAAAGTAAAGAAACAAGGCAGGAAGTAGTGTCTACATTATGTTTTTGAGCAACAAATTCTATTTTCCCTCCATGTCTACAGCATTTATCAACTTTAGTAAAGTCGAACTTGTGATTTATATTAATTTTAGAATTTTATAATAGATATATCAAAAACAGGTTATTTTCCAAGCAATTTTGGAAATATTGATTTCCACACGCTGTATAAAATTAATAGGAGCATAGAAAACGCAGTTTAATTTTTTAAATAACAATGTCGCTTTTATTGAAAATTTAAATTATATGAAAAATAATGTATCCCCATATTTATCGTAAAATAATATTATGTTATTTTGTTCAATTACAGGTAATGAAAATAAAAACATCCGTCAAGTTCAAGATATACAAGCCACCAGTGAGGTTCGAACTCACGACTCCTGGTTTACAAGACCAGTGCTCTACCCCTGAGCTATGATGGCTCGTACATATCGGTTAAAAACACATTATTTCTCTTTAATCTTATACAGTATATTAAATATTCGCTTGTCGTTCAGTGGATTAATTTAGCTTTGTTAAAACGATCACACGTAAAAAAACATATTAAGAACATCTCTTCGACAACATTTCCAGCAGTAAGGTTTTGTACTGTTTTCTCCTCTGTTCAGATATATAACAGTTGTTTTTTGAAATTACGCATTAAGCTACACCGCTTTTATTATTGTAAGCAAGCATACATTCGGCTGCGCTACTAGTGGAGGCAGCGCACACAATAGTTCAATTCTGTTTGTTATTCTCCAAACACTGCATAAAGAAAGCATTTATTTGAATTTTATTTTTTAGATTTTTCTACACATAAATATCAACCTACCAGTTATGAAAAGAATTTTTTCAAACATTAATGAAGCATCATTGAAAATGGTGTCATACAAATATATCTGTTTACGAAGGTGGTCATCTGATCAAAAAAGTACAGCCATATATCATAAAATAAACCATTTTAAAAACTGCAAAAACAGGTGCTGATCATTTTATAGACATTTATTTGTGAGAGTCTTATGATATACATAATTTTTTCACAAATTATTTAACAAGATAATTAAAACAGAGAAACCTTAACACTTTTTACACACAACAGGGACAACAAAGATCAATATAATATTCTTTCTTCGAATCTACTTCCTGATTTAGGAGTTACAATAGAAATAATATTTAAACTAAAGATATTGTGTTCAAGCATTAATTTTGATTCAATATGAATACTACTATTATTTCATTGTGTTATATGCATCACCTGTACAAGAAGCCTCTTCATTATGTTAACACTTACGTAAGGTAAATATTATTCTCTATAAATCATACATTTAAAAATGCAAGCATAAATTGTTAAAATCAGTAGTAGAGTGTTGGTCAAATAACCCATATGTTATGAGTTCCATCCTCGCAGTTGGATTTCGTATTTTAACATTCAAACAATTAAAATTTAGTAGTGGATTCCTTCTCTCGTTTGTTTAAAAATATCGAAATCGACGAAATTGTTTATGCGTTTAGAAGCTGTTTGAGATAATCCAATTAAATTATAGATATAATTATACTAAGGAAAAACATTCATTAATTTACTTCAACCAGTAACTAAATTTTTTTCCTAATTATTTTACTACTTAGTAACTGTAACTATCTCAGATTATAAATGATATCACAAAGATATCAAAATTCTATATTTACTTATTCTAGAATATTACTTTTATTACATGTGGTTATTATTTTTATAAACATATTTCTTCATTAGAAATTATCGCACCCTGATCGGAATGTCTATAAAATAATTCATTTTCTTAGAATTTTACCATCGACTTTTTCCTTGCTGAACACTTTTATTTCGATGATGCGTGTGTAAAACCCCCGCTAATACAGCGGTATGTCACCGGATTTACAACGCAAAAATCAGGGGTTCGATTCCCCTCGGTGGGCTGAGCAGATAGCCTTTTGTGGCTTTGCTATACGAAAAACACACACGCGCGCGTGTGTAAGATGTCACGACGAACGCAACGAACATGAAGCAAAGACCGATTGAAGGGGTCACCTGTTGTGGCCATTCGTAAAGCAATACACGAATATATTGTCCACCAGCCAGTCACACAAGGGACGCTTGCCGTTGCAATTTGTGTTCTTGTGAAGTAAGTAAAAAAAGGTTCTCATGCCATAAATCACAAGCATAATTATGAGCTCTGAAGGTTATAAGACCTTAAGATATAAAAAATTGAAAAGCAATAAATACAAAAACAATTGGCTAATCTTAATTTTGGTTGTATTTACTCTTGAAGTAGAACGCTTTCAGAGACGAAGCCAGATATGAAGGCAGTGGAATCGTAATGTGAGGTTCAAGGGTTTGCATTCCATTTACAACAAACATGTTCGCCCTTTCAGCGGTCGTGCCGTTATGATGTGACAGATCAATTCCACTCTTCATTGGTAAATGAGTAGCCAAAGAGTTGACCGTGGTTGGTGATGGCTAGTTGCCTTCCCTCTGGTCTTACACTGCTAATTTAGGTACGCGAAATTCAAAACAAATAAACAATTTTAAATAATGAGATCAGGAGACCTTTAGCGAGAAGAAGAGAGAGTTTTTAAAGAGCTATCGAATACAAGAAGAACTTCCTTCTGAGTGAGATATATACACTTACACTTATATGGGTGAAAGATCGCTAAGAAATACTCAAATAAGTTACAGAACCTGTTTAACGTGAGGAAGCCTAAGACTTCACCTGGACGACGAAAGTGCGGGTCGCCTAACCTAGAGCGACGCTGGCAACCGCTTAGTAAAAGAACATGACGTCTAAAAACCAAGACGCATGCTCTACCAGTGGCCTGAAAAACAAGCTAAGTAAGTGTAGTTCATTAGGTGGCCAGATATCAGATTTAATTTCAAATGCAGTTAATAAAACCCCATTCATGGCCTGATGTAATGTGGCCAAAATTATCATCTTTTGATAAAGATAAAGATATTAATATAAGGAGAAAATGAAAAGCAAGAATAAAATTGTTAACTAACTCCAGTGAAAATTATGAAAATGAAGAAGAAAGTGGAGAAACTTCTCATACTGTGATAGTTTCCTCCACCTTTATAAATACTAAAACAAACCAACTGGCCCAAATAACACCTTGAATGCTGATACACAACAATTAATGATATAGCCGAAATCCATTAACAAAATGAGGAACAAAACACTGAAAACAAGGTTTTACACTAGTGGTATCAAAAACAAAAAGACGAAATTCATCACAAAATGATACTATAAAGTCCGAAAAATAACACCAAAATCTAAACAACCCCAAAGTCTTCTATAATCCAAAGTGTACCTCGCACATACAACCAATCGCAAATTGCGGTGGAAATCAGACGATGTAATCCAGTTGTGGAAATCGCCAATGACAAGCGTTTACCCAGTGGCGGTGTCCTTGTTCGTGGAAAAGGAGCTGCTGACCTCAAAAAGCTACTAAAAGAATGGCCGAAGGACGCTTTTTACACGTGGAAACATTAATATCCACCTACCAGGTAGCATACCACAGCCCAAGGTAATCGTAATTCGTTGGGTGCACTACGCAATTAACATAGAAGACACACAACAGGCACTACAGGATCAAAATATACCTTACAGTAAAGTCGAAAGAATAATATCCCAAACAAACAAACAAACAAACTTAATAAGAGTAGACACAGAAAAAATTACAACATTCTGGACCTAATAAACATCGGTATTAACTCTGTGGTACCAAAATTTTCAAGTAGAGCAATTGAAAAGACCAGCAATTGTAGTTATACAATGCAACGATTGACAAAGATATGGTCACGTATCAGCGGCACGTTTAGCAACACCGAGGTGCTGTATACATGGCGGTAAGTACCATATATTTGTCTGTAAAAAATAGTAAGTAATTCCTAATTGTTGCAACTACCTAGAAACACACACAGCAAACTACAAAGTTTGCCACTTGTACAAGAAAATAAAACAGCGTATCTATGAAATAAAACAACAAAACAAATTCCAAACGATATAAGTAATAAAACTGCACAACAAACACACACTGCTACAAAAGACATACAATGACAAATGCACAAAAGCTGAAGGAAAACATCACACAACAAAATGACAAACAAAAGAACAACAAAACTCAACGAAAACAGTAAACAATACACAACAACTTAACAAAACACAGACAAAACAAACACCCAAGAGAACAACATTCATACAATAAAAGAGAGCACAAACGACGAAACAAGTTTAATAGTAAATGTAAATAAAACATCTTTACAGATTTCATTACAGAATACACAAATCTATCCCAAACTAAAAACTGCTTTGATCTATTCATAAGCGCTGCAAGAAAATACATACCACAACTAATTACAACAATCACTAAATGCTTACTAAAAACATAAGTTCACAATTCTAGGCTCACTTACTTCCAAGAAACACGAAAGCGTAGACATAATAATAGAAATTAGCCCTGATATTATTATTCTAAGTGAAACCCTGATTTATCATAACAATAGATTTAAAATATGAAAATATATGGCAATTAGAAAAGATAAAACAACCATGATGTTAACAGAGGAATTATGTTATTATATAAAAACTATATGACTTACATTAACAAAAAAATGAACCTAGAACTTCAACTGGCATGCTGCATGAAACCAGAGATTTGCGGACTTATACAACGAAACATAAACCAAATGACCACTGGGAATGACAAATACAAAAAGATCTGCCACAAAAAAACTAGAAAATCTAAAATGCAAACAACAGAAAAGTCACCAACACGACAAACCATTAATTGAACTCATAATTAACAGATACGACCGACAATTAAACACAGACGTGATACATCTACTTAACAAAGGATTCAACTTCGTAATAACACCTAGGTACATTCCAACCTTAGAAATTAATACAAGTTTAGAAGACCTAGTCAGGAGACTTGCGATACTTTCCCCAGAAAACAAAAACAAGAAAACAACTGAAAACATCAGACAGAAAGAAGACAACTTCAAAATTTTATTGACATACAACATCCAAACTTCCAAGACAAAAATTAAAAATTTTATATTTTCCAGAAACACCTAAAAACATCTTAAACGATTTTTCAAAGAATTTTCTCATGAAACCATCAATATAATTTCACAAAACAGAAAGCTAACAAACAATTTCACAGAACAAGACATTAATTCCATTACAAAACAAAAGCATAAAAATTCTAAAAGCAGATAAAAGAAACGCTATAGTCATAATGAATACGAATGAATGCATCCAAAAAATGAAGAATATCCTATCAGACACATACAAATTTAAACCATTACAAACAAATCAAACAAAAACACGCGAAATGCAACTAAACAAAATACTACCAAAATTGAAAAAAGCCAACACAATTTCAAAATCACTTTAGTCCTAGCTACACAAGACCGACTCACGCACACCACAAATATAAGGCATCCCCAAGCCTCATAAACCAGATTGTCTATTATGACCAATAATGTTCACTTATGAATCGTTAAATTACAGTCTTAATAAATACATGGCATGGGCCTTCTCCAAACATGTAACATCAGCCAGATCATTCATCAAAGACTCTTTAAATTTGAAATCTAACCTATATCAACTTAATAATAAAGACTTAATGGCCAGTTTCAATGTTATATCCCTCTCTGTTATAGCCTTAGAACTCTATATCCAAAACCCTAATCCATCAATAGACATTCCCAGTGACCAATTAGCAACCCTCATAGAATTCACCACGATGAAGACAAACTTAATGTTCAACAACCACAACTACATCTAAACAAGTGGTCTAAGCTTGGGCAACCCAGTATCACCAGTTCTAGCCAATATGTTTATCACACAAGTTGAAACACAAGCAATTAACATGGCAATACATTCACCACTATACTGGTACAGATACGTAGACGACACGATTGTGGGATTCATATCTACAGAAAACACACTCAATTTTTTCAATCACATTAACTCTGTACATCCCAACATTAACTTCACGTGTGAACAGGAAGAAAACAATCACATATTATTTCTCAACCTTAAAATTACAAGAACCGATACACAATTTAAAACAGAAGTCCACCGAAAAATCACCCATACTGGACTATACATTCCCTAGGACTCAGCACATGAAATGAAACAAACACTTAGCATACTAAGAAACCAAATAAACACAGCCATAAAACTATGTTCACCAGATAAAATTAACGACGAATTAGACAACATGAAACAATACTTCATCAACATCAACAAGCTATCTCCACAATTCGAAGAAATCACGAAACCATATACTGCGGTATATATTCCCGACATCAGCAGAGAAATAACCAACATTTGGCAAAATCTAGGAACAAAATATGACATTTCAGTTAATACCAAATTTATTTAAAAACTAGGCACAAAACTGACGTATATACTATGTAAATATTACACTGAAAAACACCACACCAACATTGTTTATAAAATACAATGTGATAACTGCCACGACTTCTGTATTGGTGAAACAAGTAGGAAAATGGAAACCAGATTCAAAGAACACAAAAAGTCACCTTCACACGTTTTCGAACACTGCAACTCAAATAAACACAACTTAACCATACAAAACACCCAATTACTAAATAAAGAAACAAACATAAACAAACGCAGAATTAAAGAAGCCTTGCTTACACAACAACTCAAACCCTAAATAAACCAATACAAAGAAACACCTTTATACGCATATTAATAAATATAATCAAACATCTAAGCACGCCCTCTACATTCCTAAACTCAGTTAAACATCCCTCTTCAAACACATAGTCAGCTATCGGTCAGTTACCTCCTTCTTTCTTTGTGAACCTGACCATCACCGAAGTAGGTCGAAACGTTGTTCACTCCTCTACATAAAAATTTTACAACCCAAACCAGCCGTTTTTACATGTATATTTTTTTCTACAAGTGGGATTTCTCGTTATCACTGATTGATATCCTGCTAGATAACCATTCAATTATAACAGAAGCAGGTATTTATTGTTCACCAACCAAATGTATTGACATAAACCTATTCCACAATATCTTTTCCCACAACCAAATACAATTGTAATAGGTGATCTGAATAGTGAATATAAAACTTTGGACGTAAATCCACCAACACAAACGGAAGACATCTATTGCAATTCATTGATGAAAATAATATAGCCGTAATAAACGACAGTACACCTACGCATACTACGTACGCTATAAATACAAGAGATATCTTAGACTTCTGCCTCACATTCTTTAATATCAAACAAAAGTTATTAAATTTTAATGTGAGAAAAGATGTTGACAGTGATCTTCTTCCAATATGGTGTACCTTCGATCTCGATCCCCATAAAGATGTAACCTTTAAACAAGACAAATTCAACTACAATTAAGCTAATTGCCAAGAATATCAGAAAGAATTAGACAACATATTTCCAGAAAATGTTGAGCATACAGCCAACAACAAAGTAAAAGTTGATAGTTATAGTCAAATAATCACAGAGTACCAACCAAAACCAGCATCGGATACTGTACCATAGGAACAACATAAAACTATAAATAACGCATGGAAATCGAACAAACAACTAATAAAACAGAAAAAAGACAATTAAATAGACAGATCATGGCAACAAGAGACAAAGAAATAAAAACACAAATAAGCAGTATGAGAAATAAAATGAGACCAGAAATTATATTGTTAAACGAAGAAAAATCGGATAACATTTGCTTCCAACTAAACGAAAAAAAAAACGATCCTAGAAAGTTTCGGTCGCACCTATAAAGACTCACCAAAGAAGCCACAATAAGAAAATACCCAACACTAGAATAAAATAACACATTAGTGCACACCAACAAAGAAAAAGCAGAAGCCTTCAGACAAGAACTACAAAACACTTTCAAAACACAACGACCCAGACGTGAACACCTATTTTTACAATAGAGTAAACAATAACGTAACAAATAACACAGAATTAGAAAGCCCATATTTTCAAAACAGCCCCCTCCGGTATGCCTGCGCATTTACGACGCCTGAAACCGGGTTTCGATATCCGCGGCGGGCAGAGCACATGTAACTCATTGTGTACCTTTGTGCGTAATTCAACACAACAACAAACAACAAAACAACATTTTCCCAATCAATACTAACTACAATAACACCAATAACATAAATGACTATAATAATGTAATGCTTACCAAAAATTTACATTAACAGAACTCAAACAAGCAGTTAAGAATACCAAAAACAAATCACCAGAAACGACGGCAAACAAACAATTATCTTCAAAAAAGGCACTTTGAAATTATTTGATCATCTATAAGCAATTTTTCATTATCCTTTTACCCTGGTTACTCTGGGAAGTAAGCTTATACATTCATGTTTCATAAAGAAGGTATGCCAGCCAATAAACCAAACAGTTATCGACCAATCAGCCAAACTAGAGTCATTATAAAATATACTACTTAGGACAGCATATATAGTACCCAAAACCACTTCAAAGTTTATGCATAAATATTCAAATACACAAACAATAGTAGATAGATCCTACCTAGTAAAATAAAATATTTCGGTAAAATTTGGAGAAAAAGTGAACTATTATGCGAACTCGATAGGTATTGCATACGAGGTCTGTTCAAAAAATACGCGGACTGTTTGAATTGCGCGGCTCCAGTTGGTTCCAGTGGAATCCGCATGCTGTCGCTAGGTTTGCACAGATCAGCTGATTACGACGCCATTTCCCGATTGCAGATATCTTCATTTGTGTATTAGCTACGCGGTTTTAAGTGAAGTGCGATTTTTTCGTTTGGCGGATTTCAGAATGAATGACCTGAAGGAACAACGACTTGCTGTGAAAATTTGTGTTAAACTTGGAAAATCTGCGACTAAAACTTTTGCTATGCTTAACACGGCTTACGGTGATGTTGCTATGAAGCGTACGGCATGTTTCAAGTGGCATGAACGTTTTAAGGATGGTCGACAGTCCATTGAAGATGATGAGCGTCCTGGACGTCCTTCCACGTCAACTGACGACCCACACGTCGACAAAATCAACACCCTGGTGCGGGCAAATCGACGTCTGACTGTTAGGGAGCTTGCTGAAGAGTTTGGGATATCAGTTGGATCTTGTTACGAGATTTTGACCGAGAAATTGAAGATGCACCGCGTTGCTGCGAAATTTGTGCCTCAGAACTCGTGCGTTTTTGGCCAAACACTCGATCACTGTTCTCCCCCCCCCTACTCACCTGACCTTGCTCCTTGCAATGTTTTCTTGTTCCCCAAACTCAAAAGACCCTTGAAAGAAAGAAGATTTGAGACGATTCCCGAGATTAAGGCAAATGCGACGAAGGAGCTGGAGGACATTACAAAAGAAGCGTACCAGGACTGTTTCAACAAGTGGAAACACCGTTGGGATAAGTGTGTGCGTTGGGGAGGAGAGTACCTTGAAGGGGTCCCAGACCTGTAACTTCTAAATAAAGTACATTTTGTTTTATGACGTCAGTCCGAGTATTTTTTTTGAACAGCCCTCGTATGTGATAAAGATAGTCCTAAACACCTCTCCCCGATTATTTGACAAATTAGATTATTAACATAAAATTATTTTAAAAATAAAGAAATAATGAAAATAAATAAATAAAAATAAAACAAGTATGTGTGTTTTCTTATCACAAAGCCACAAGGGGCTATCTGCTTAGCCGATCAAGGGAAATCGAATCCTTGGTTTTAGCGGTTTTGTTTAAATCCGAAGACACACCGCTATACTAGCGGGGGGGGGGGAATAATATATATATACATACATAATAATAATAATAAATACTAAAATAAAAACATGCCACCTATGAGCGAGACATTAGTGAAGGAACTGATAGTGCAAAATACATGGACATTACCCCGAAGGGGTCTGAGTAAATATGGGTTACTCTAATCCTCATATAATAATTTTTAATATACTAAACATTTCACTCTAACAAGAAAAAAAAAAGAGGAAGAGGTCCAGTGCAACTGACCTTCCTGGGTACACATACATATATACCCAAACGTTCAATCCATATGCACATATAATTTCCAGCCCAAATCTAGGGGCTCTCAGAAAGTAAAAAAACAGGGTTGGAAGTAGTGTCTACATTATGTTTTCGAACAAAAAAATTCTGTTTGTCCTCCATGTCTACAGCATTTATCGATTTTAATGAAGTCAAACTAGAGATTTATAGTAATTCAAGAATTTTATAATAGATATATCCAAAACAGGATTATTCTTCAAGTAGTTTTGGAAATATTGATTTCCACAAGCCGTACAAAATTAATAGGAGCAGAGAAAACTCAGCTTAATTTTTTGAATAACAATGTCGCTTTTATTGATAATTTAAATTATATGAAAAATAATGTATCGCTATATTTATCGTAAAACATTATTATGTTATTTTGTTCAATTGCAGCTGATTAAAATAAAAGCATCCGTCAAGTTCAAGATATACAAGCCACCAGTGAGGTTCGAACTCACGACTCCTGGTTTACAAGACCAGTGCTCTACCCCCTGAGCTATGATGGTTTGTACATATTTTTTAAAAACGCATTCTTTCTCTTTAATGTTCTACAGTTTTTTGAATATTCGCTTATCGTTCAGTGGATTAATTTAGCATTGTTAAAACGATCACACGTAAAAAAAATATAATATTAAGAACATCTCTTCGACAACATGTCCAACAGTAAGGTATTGTACTGTTTTCTCCTCTGTTCAGATATATAATAGTTGTTGTTTTAAATTAAGCATAAAGCGACACCGCGGACTGTCTGTGCTCCACCCACCATGGGTATGGAAACCCGGTTTTTGTTATTGCAAGACATTCCGCTGTGCTACTAGTGGAGGCGACACAAATAATAGTTCAATTGTGTTCAAGCATTGATTATGATTCAATATGAATATTGTTATTTCATTGTGTTATATGCATCACCTGTACAAGAAGTCTCTTAATTACGTTAACACTTACGTAAGGTAAATATTTCTCTCTATAAATCATATATTTAAAATGCAAGCATAAATTTTAAAATCAGTAGTAGAGTGTTGGTCTAGTAACCCAAATATTATGAGTTCGATCCTCGCATTTGGATTTCGTATTTTAATATTCAAACTAGTAAAATTTGGAAGTGGATTCCACCTCTCGTTTGTTATGTTGCCCTTACGGACAAAACTTGAAAGTATAAAAATATCGAAATCGATGAAAATTTAGTTCGTTTAGAAGGTATTTGAGATAATCCAATTAAATTATTCATATAATTATACTAAGGAAAAGCATTAACAAATGTTCTTGAACAAATAACTAAAACTTTTTTCCGTGTTATTCTTTTTCTTTGTAATTGTAACAATATTAAATTATAAATGATATCACAATGATATCAACATACTAGATTTACTTACAATTCTAGCATATCACTTTTATTACATAGTTTTAGTTCTAAACTCATTTCTTCCTTAAAAGTTATCGCTCCCTGAGATCGGAATGTCTATAAAGATGTCTATAAAATGTCTAAAGGCATTTTCTTTGTCATTTTATCAACGTGATGTTTCTTTGCCGAAAAGTTTTATTCCAGTAATGGGCGTGTAAGATGACACGATAAACTCAATGAACAGAGACCAAAGACAGCCTGGAAGGATCACCTATTTTAACCACTCACACAACTCTACACTAATGAACATGACGATGACCGAAGAAGGTCGAAACGTTGTTCGCTCTTCTACGTAAAATATTTTCTCAACCCAAACGAGCCGATTTTACATATATATTTTTCTACACTAATGTGTTGTCTTCCAGCCAGTCATGAGAAACTAAAATGTCACATAAAGGACGCTTACCGTTGCAATTTGTACTGTTGTGACGTCATTAAAAAAGGTACTCATGCCATAAATCACTAGCATAATTATGAACTCAGAAGGTTATAACACCTTAAGACATATAAATTTGAAAATCAATAAATAAACAAACAATTGTCTACACTTAATTTTGGTTGTATTTACCATTGAAGCAGAACGCTTTTACAGACGTGGTCAGGTGGCTAAGGCAGTCGAATCGTAATCTGAGGGTCACGAGTTCGAATACCCAATACACCAAACACGCTCGCCCTTTCAGCCGTGGGGAGTATTAAGGTTACGGTCAATTCCACTCTTCATTGGTTAGAGAGTAGCCAAAGAGTTGACAGTTGTTGGTGATAACTCGTTGCCTTCCCTCTAGTTTAACACTACTAACATTACACAAGTACAAAAAAATTTCTATATTGTTTCTAACTCAACTTATCTGTCTAAAATATCCACTTTATATTGTTGGACTCTTTTCGTAACTTGGCATTTTTGCATATTGACAATGAATTTTTATAGATGATATATATTATTCTGAACAATAAAAGTGTAATCGAAATTTCTAATATTATAACTTCAACAATGCCAAAATCTCTGTTATGAAACAAGTTACGCCTCTCAGTTCAATATTATAAATTATTAGATAACTGAAATACAACTTATTAGCTGTATATATCATACATAATGATATCCTATAACTGTATATAGGATACATATTGGTATCCTTTAATTTTATATGAGTTATCACTTTGAAGTGATTCCTTTGTACTCCAAATTAGGAACGGTTATACGCAAATTTCATGTGTATAGTTTTACGCAAAATTTTCCAACTTCCTCTCCATCTTCTTAGTAGTGTAGGTAATTGTCCAGAGGTTTCAGATTACAAATTAATATAACTTTATCCGAACTGCGTATAATTAAACATAAATCTAAAAAATATTTCATCTTGGGATTGGTAGTTACTTTATTCTGAAATATTTCACAGAAATCTAAACTTGAAATACAGTCTTGACCAAAATGTTTGTATATTTTGCAACGAATAGGATAGTTATTATTAAGATGGAATATAAATAAACTTAATATGTCAAGCTGAGAAACATTGTATTAAACATCTATAATCTGTATATGAGACAATCTAGTATCGATTTATTAGAAAAGCAAACAATTTTATCAGACACCTGCAGAAAGATGTGTAATTCAGAACTTTACCTATCAAAACAAAACCTTACCAAAACAAAATATAATATCAAGTTATTATCAAGAGCGTTTATAATCTTATATCAGTTCATATTTAACATAAAGTACTTGGTCCTCCTCTTATTCTACTCACCTCCAAAGATGACGTGGCATGCTGTCGATGAGGTTATTGATATAAACCACTGTGATTTCATCCCAATTTGTCACTAGAAAGTGGTGTAACTCAGCTACAGTAGCTGGTTGTGGTTAGAAATTTTAAGGCTCAGTTCTGCCCAACAGTTTTCAATGAAATTACAACCTGGAGACTTTGATGGCCATGCCATTATTGTAACGTTCTCCCAGTCGAGATAATCCTGTACAGTACAAGCAGTGTGGGCATTGGCATTGTCATCCTGGATCACAAATTATTGCTAAACCTTTCCCTAGCATATGGCAGAAATATTGTCTTCACATTATGCCTTTAGAAGGCACCTTTGGTGTTTCTCCGGAAGATATGAAGAGCGGTTTATCTCCCATAATCAATAACTGCTCAAACATGTTCTGCGCCACCTCCCTTAGGAAACAGTCTACCCACATTTGTTTTCCAGGCAAACAATGAACACGAATCCTACCACCAGCTTTAACAAGCCACAAACAAGACTCTTCTGAAAAGATGACATGCCGCCAGTGTCATAACTGTAAGTTGGCATGTCGCCAGTGTCATAACTGTAAGTTGGCATGCTGTTTTGGCTAAGTAGCACGGCGAGAGCTGTGAATTCTGGTTAATATCGGTTTTCAGACAACCGTTCTTGCAAAATAATCTTGTTTAGTCGGCTTCCTATCCAAGTTGTTTTGAATACCCTGTAATAAACGTGTTCATGCCATTCCTATCTTAATGGGTTGCAAGACTTCTTTTAACCTTGATGTGTTAAAATGACCAAAATACGATAATCTCAGGTAACAATTTCCGACGTTTACCACTATACTTTTTTGAAACAGCGTTTCCTGTAATCCGAGACGTTCTAGGATTCTGGAAACAGTACACTGAGGTGTTCTGAAAATTTCAGTTTGCTTCATACCATTTTTGAACAGTCGAACAATTTGACGATCTATAATTTCTGGCGCGTGTGGACTCCATCCACACCAAGCACAGATAAATTGTATGAACGAAGCTTTAAATTATTTCACAAAAGATTATACCAAAAACAAACTCTTTTATACCAAACAGATATGTGTGTGTTCTTCTTATAGTAAAACCACATCGGACTATCTGCCGAGCCCACCGTTGTGAATCCGGAGACTTACCGGGGTACTAGCGGGAGGCACAGATTCTCATAACAACTTATATAGACCAGAAAAACAACTCGTGTATATTTATCCGGTCACATCTATCTTCTCTGTTACTGCTTGGACATTTACTTAGTAACTACCCCATACATGTAAACAATGACATTAATATTTAACAGTATACAAACAAACAAACATCTTGGACAAAGTTGTGAATATTTAACATCTTATTGTTTCAAGAGATATAAACAACTGGAAGATAACTTCCGAAACGGAAAAAAAAGCAAGTAGAACTTTGTCTATAAACTCTGTTTCGTTACATTTTAATGTAAAATTCAAAAACATGGAAAGCTATTTCAGTTCACTGCATCTATCGATATTTTGAAGCTCATAATACAACATCAGTATTTAAAATAATTTTAACTAATGCACTATCTTACTTATATAAATAAACAAACCTTCAAGCGATATTTTATATTAATCTAAATAAACACAAATAAAGAAATTGCTATAAAGACCTGCATCCTTTAACTTAATATATTTTTGTTTGATCAGGCACTATTAAGCAGAACAGAGTGAACTCATAACCACTACTTTTTTCCATATCATTAGTTCATTCTTCATAAATAATGCAATCCAGCCGCTAATGAGGGCCCAAAATATTTGTCAAACACAGGGAAGAAGATTAAAAGTACAGAAATCAATCACCGGTTTTTTAAATAAGCAGCCTCAAAGTAAATTATAAATTTATAATTAATTCAGCTGCTATTTTTCACTGGTAATCTCAGATTCATTTGACCAGTTAAAACACTCAATTCTTAATCTCAGGGTCGCTGTTCTTGTTCTTGTTGTTTTGAATTAAGCACAAAGCTACACAATGGGCAATCTGTGCTCTGCCCACCACGGATATCGAAACCCATATTTTAGCGTTGTAAGTCCGCAGACATACCGCCGAGCCACTGGGGGCCTTCGGGGTCGCAGGTTCGAATCCCCGTTACACCAAATATGCTCGCCCTTTTAACATTGGGGCAGTTATAACGTGATAGATATATAATTAAAACTGTTAAAATTTTATAGTTGATTCCTTCTTTCACTTCCCCCGCTAATACAAGAAGACAAATTCGACTACAAAGAAGCTGATAGTTGTAGTCAAATAATCACGGTGTGCCTACTAAAAGCAGCAAATAACTAAAAATAACGCATGGAAATCAAACAAAAAACTAATAACACTCATAAAACAACGAAGACAATTAAGAAGACAGTTCATGGCAACAAGAGACAAAGAAATAAAAACACAAATAAGCAGTATGAGAAATAAAATGAGACTAGAAATTATATTGTTAAAACAAGAAAAATGGACAACTTTTGCTGCAAACTAAATGGAAAAACCGACCCCAGAAAGTTTCGGCCGCACCTAAAAAGACTCACTAAAGAAGCCACAACAAGAAAATACGCAACATTAAAACAAAATAACACATTAGCGCACATCGACAAAGAAAAAACCAGAAGCCTTCAGACAACAACTGCAAAACACTTTCAAAACACAACGACCCAGACGTGAACGCCTATTTTTTCAATACAGTAAATAATTATGTAACAAATAACACAGAATTATACAAACCATATTTCCTAGACAATAATAACAACAATAACACCAATAACATAAATGACTTTTACAATCTACTGCTTACCAGAAAAATAACATTAGCAAATCTACGGGCTCTCAGAAAAGAAACAAGGCTGAAAGTAGTGTCCACATTATGTTTTCGAACAAAAAATTCTTTTTTCCCTCCATGTCTACAGCATTTATCAACTTTAGTAAAGTCAAATTTTTGATTGATATTAATTTTAGAATTTTATAATAGATATATCAAAAACAGGGTTATACTTCAAGCAGTTTGGGAAATATTGATTTCCACACGCTGTATAAAATTAATAGGAGCAGAGAAAACGAAGTTTACATTTTTAAATAACAATGTCGCTTTTATTGAAAATTTAAATTTTATGAAAAATAATGTATCGTCATATTTATCGTAAAATAAAATTATGTTATTTTGTTCAATTGCAGGTGATGAAAATATGAGTATCCGTCAAGTTCAAGATATACAAGCCACCAGTGAAGTTCGAACTCACGACTCCTGGTTTACAAGATCAGTGCTCTACCCCCTGAGCTATGATGGCTCGTACATACTGGTTAAAAACGCATTATTTCTCTTTAATCTTATACAGTATATTGAATATTCGCTTATCGTTCAGTGGATTATTTTAGCATTGCTAAAACAATCACATGTAAAGAAAATATAATATTAAGAACACCTCTTCGACAACATTTTCAACAGTAAGGTATTATACTGTTTTCTCCTCTGTTCAGTATATAAAAGTTGTTGTTTTAAATTACGCATAAAGATACACCGCGGACAATCTGTGCTCTTCCCACAATGGGTATCGAAACCCGGTTTTTATTATCGTAAGTCAGGAGATATTCGGCTGTGCAACTAGTGGAGGTGGCAAACACAGTAGTTCCATTGTGTTTGCTTTTCTCCAAACACAGCATAAAGAAAGCATTTATTTGAATTTTATTCTTTAGATTTTTCTACACATAAATATCAACCTGCCACCTGTGTGAAGAATGTTTTTGAAACATTAATAAATCATCATTGAAAATGGTGGTATACGAATATATCTGTTTACGAAGGTGGTCATCTGATCAAAAAGTACAGCCATATATCATAAAATAAACCATCTTAAAAACCGAAGAAACCGGTGCTAATCCTTTTATAGACATTTATTTGTGAGACTCTTATGATATACATAATTTTTTCACAAATTATTTAACAAGATAATTAAAACAGAAAAACCTTAACACTTTTCCCAAGCGACAGGAACACCGAAGATCAATAGAATATTCTTTCTTCGAATCTACTTTCTCATTTAGGAGTTACAATAGAAATAATATTCATTTAAACTAAAGTTGTTGTGTCTGAGCTTTAATTATATTAGAATATCAATATTGCAATTATTTAGTTGTGTTATATGCATCGCTTGAATAAAATGCAAGGTACTTATCTCAACACATATCCAACCTACATATTTTTCTCTATAAATTATATGTTTAAAAAAACAATCGTACAGTGCTATAAGGAGCAGTAGTAGAGTACTGGTCTAGTAACCTAAATGTTGTAAGTGCTATCCTTCCAGTTGGATTTCATATTTTCAAATTCAAACTATTACAATTTAGTCGTGGATTTCTTCTCTCGTTTGTTTAAAAATATCAAAATCGATGAAAATGTTTATGTGGTTAGAAGGTATTTGAAATAATTCAATTAAATTATCGACATAGTTATACTAAGGAAAACATTAATGAATTTAATTGAACAAATAACTAAAACTTTTTTCTGAGTTATTCTTCTGCTTCGTAATTGTAACTATATTTAATTATGAATGATATCACAATAATATCAAAATACGAGATTTTCTTGCATGTTGAAGTTATAGTTATAAAGACATTTCTTTATTAAAAATTATCGCTCTCAGATCGGAATGTCTATGAAGATAATTAATTTTCTTAGGAATTTTACCACCGACTTTTTTCTTGCGAAAACTTTTATTCTGGTGACGCGCGGGTAAGATGACACGGCAAACACGACGAACAGGAACCAAAGACCGCCTGAAAAGGTCACTTTGTAGTAACCATTCGCACAATTCTACATTAATGTGTTGTCTACCAGCCAGTCATTAGAAACTAAAATGCCACATAAGGGACACCTACCGTTGCAATTTGTACTCTTTTGACGTCACTAAAAAAGGTGCTCATGCCATAAATCACTAACATAATTATGTACTCTGGAAATAACACCATATGACATATAAATTTGAAAAGCAATAAATAAAAAACAGTTGGCTACACTTAATTTCGGTTTTATTCACTCATGAAGCACAAAGCTTTCAGAGGCGTGGTCAGGTGGTTACGACAGTCGAATCGTAATCTGAGGGTCACGAGTTCGAATCCCCGTTACTCTAAACATGCTCGTCCTTTTAGCGGTCGGGCCGTTATAATGTGATAGGTCAATCCCACTATTCATTGGTAAAAGAGTAGCCAAAGAGTTGGCGGTGGTTGGTGATGACTAGTTGCCTTCCCTCTAGTTTTACACTGCTAAATTATAAACGGCTAGCACAGATAGCCCACGGGTAGATTTGTGCGAAATTCAAAAACAAACAAAAAAGTTTTTTTATTCCGTTTTTTCCCTCGGGTAATTTTGATCTTATTCATTGAAACTGTAAGGTATTATGTGAAGAACAATGTATCGCCATATTTACTGTAACATAATTTTGTGTTATTTAGCTCAATTGCAGGCAATGGAAGTATAATCATTCGTCTCGTTTAAGATATACAAACCACCAGTGAGGTTCGAACTCATGACCGCTGGTTTACGAAACCAGTGCTTTACCTCTAAGTTATGATAGCTTGTTATTTCGTTTGTAAAACATATAATTTCTTTATGAAATTATACAGTATGTTTAATATTAACTTATCGTTCAAACTATTAATATAGCATTGTTAAAACAATCACACGTGTAAAATATAATATTAATAACATTTCTTCAACAACATTTTCAAAGGTAAGGTATTGTACTGATTCCTCCTCTGTTCAGGAATATAATTTGTAAATTAATCGGGGACAGGTGTTTTGTACTATCTTCATAATATATGCAATACCTGACGAGTTCGCATAATAGTTCATTTTTTTCTCCAACTTTTATCGAAATATTTTATTGTAGTATGTAGGAGCCTACATAGGTCTATATATGTTTTGTACCTTTTGAGGATGTTTTCAACTGTTACTCGATTGTTTTTGCCAGTTAGATTCCTACCATAGTTTGTTCTTCGCCAAATTTTTGTTTTTGTATTATTTATGTGGTTTGTCCATGTAAGTTTAGAATCATACGTTAATCCTAGAAATTTTGTTGATGTAGTAGTTTGGAGAAGTGCTCCATTCATAAAAATCTGTAGTTGTACCTTTTCACATTTCGTTCACTTTGAATATATGAGTTGCAGAGTTTTTGCTGTGTTTATTTTGATTCAAAACTTTTGGCAGTATTCGCATACTCTGTTTAGTTCCGATCGTATATTTGTGGTGAATATTGCTAGTGTTTTGAACTTTTCCAGTTTGCTTCATCATCAGCGAACAGTGATGAGTACCCATAATAAAGAGAATAGGGCTAAGAACCACTCTTTAAGAAACGTCGGTTTCTGGAGTGAAGAATTCCGAGCAAGTTCTCTCCATGGTTACTCTACATTGTTTGTTTTTCAAAACGTTAGAGAGCCATCGAATAATTCCAGGCGATAGTCCAATTTCATTCATAGGGAATCGAAGACCATTGTGCCATACAGTATCGAATGCCTTATCGATGTCGATAAAGTCAGCGACATTGCATTCTTTTTTTATTAAATCTATTTATTATTATTTCAGTTAATCTTAGTAAGTGACATGCCTTTTGTCTAAGTTTTTTGACGGCCCGGCATGGCCAAGCGTGTTAAGGCGTGCGACTCGTAATCTGAGCGTCGAGGGTTCGCATCCCCGTCGCGCCAAACATCCTCGCCCTCCAAGCTGTGGGGGCGTTATAATGTGACGGTCAATCTCACTATTGGTTGGTAAAAGAGTAGCCCAAGAGTTGGCGGTGGGTGGTGATGACTAGCTGCCTTCCCTCAAGTCTTACACTGCTAAATTAGGGACGGCTAGCACAGATAGCCCTCGAGTAGATTTGTGCAAAATTCCAAAACCCAAACCAAACCGTTTTCGACAAACATTAGCTTATTATAGTCATTTATGTTATTCGTGTTATTGTTGTTGATATTGACTGGGAAATATGGTTTGTATAATTCTGTATTAATATGATATGATCGTTTACTGTATTATAAAAATAGGTTTTAACGCCTGTGTCGTTGTGTTTTGAAAGTGTTTTGCAGTTGTTGTCTGAAGGCTTCTGCTTTTTCTTTCTTGGTGTGTGCTAATGTGTTATTTTATTCTCGTGTTGGGTATTTTTTCTTGTGGTATCTTTGGTTCCTCTTTGTAACTGCGATCGAAACGTTCTAGGATCGGTTTTTTTTCGTTGAGTTATCCCATTTCTCTGGCCTCATTTTTCTTCAGATACTGTTTATTGGAGTTTTTATTTCTTTGTTTCTTCTTGCCATAAACTGTCTTCTTAATTGTCTTCGTTGTTTTATTAGTGTTATTAGTTGTTTGTTTGTTTCTATGCGTTATTTATAGTTTTATGTTGTTATTGTGGTACAGTGTTAGTTGCTGCTTTTAGTCGGCACTCAGTGATTATTTGACTACAACTACCAACTTCTACTTTGTTGTTGGATGTATGCTCAACATTTTCTGGTAATATGTTGTCTAGTTCTTTCTGATATTCTTGGCAATTAGCTTTCTGGTAGTTGAATTTTGTATTGTTTAAAGGTTATATCTTTATGGGGAGCGAGATCGAAAGCACACCATATTGGTAGATGATTACTGTCAACATATTTTCCCACATTAAAACTTAATAACTTTTGTTTGATATTTAAGGAGGTGAGGCAGTTGCCTAGGATATCACTTATATTTGTAGCATACGTAGTATGCGTAGGTTTACTGTCATTTTTTAGGACGATGTTATTTTCATCAAAGAATTGCAATAAGTGTCTTCCATTTCTGTTGGTGGATTTACGTCAAAAGTTTTTTATGTTTACTATTCAGATCACTTATTACAATTGTATTTTGGTAGTGGGAAAAGATGTTGTGGAATAGATTTATGTCAATACATTTTGTTGGTGAACAGTAAATACCTGCTAGTGTTAAAAATGAATGGTTATCTAGCAGGATATCAACAATTATATTTTCATTATTACCGTTCATTTTAATTTTGAGTAACTGAAAGAATGTTCTTATATAATAAAATAATTCCTCTGTTAGTATCATGGTTGTTTATTCAAACTTTTCTAACTGGCGTAAAATTACATATTTTAAATTTATTGTTAACATAAATCCGGGTTTCACTTAGAATAATAATATCAGGTTTAATTACTATTATTATGTCTTCGATCTCGTGGTTCTTGGAAGTTAGTGAATCTTTGATGTTGATACCTAGAATTGTGAATTTGCTTTTAGTAAGTATCCAGTGATTGTTGTGGTATGTATGGCTTTCTTTATTATTTTTTTGCATCGCGTGTGAAGAGATCAAAGCAGTTTTTAGTTTGGGATGGATTTGTGTATTCTGCAATAAAATCTGTAAAGATGTTTTATTTATATTTACTATTAAACTTGTTTCGTCGTTTCTGCTCTCTTTTATTGTATGAGTGTTGTTCTCTTGGGTGTTTGTTGTGTCTGTGTTTTTGTTAAGTTGTTGTGTATTGTTTACTGTTTTGGTTGGGTTTCGTTGTTCTTTTGTGTGTGATTTTCGTTGTGTGATGTTTTCCTTCAGCCTTTCTGCATTTGTCACTGTATCTGTTGTTGTATTGCTTTTTGCTTTTCAAATTTATATGTCTCAAGGTGTTATAGCCTTCAGAGTCAAAATCATTTCAGTGATTCATTGCATGAGCACATTTTTTACTGATGTCACAACAGTACAAACTGCAACGCTAAGTGTCCTTTATGTGACATTTTAGTTTCTAATGATTGGCTGGTAGACAACACATTAGTGTACAGTTGTACGAATGGTAAGAACAGGTGACCCCTTCAGGCAGTCTTTGGTCTCTGTTCGTAGAGTTTGTCCTGTTCTTTTATCCACGCGTAACCGGAATAAAAGTTTTCGGCAAGAAAAGAAGTCGGTTCTAATATACCTCAGAATATGAATTATCTTTATAGACATTCCGATCTGAGAGCGATAATTAACATAAAATTATTAAAAAAATAAATAAATAATGAAAATAAGAAAAACGGTGAATCCAAATGCAAATATAGTATTTTCCAGCCTAAAACTAGGTGCTCTAAGAAAGTAAGGAAACAAGGCTGGAAGTGGTGTCTACATCATGTTTTCGAACCAGAAATTTCTATTTTTACTCCATGTCTTAGGTATTTATCAAGTTTAGTAAAGTCAAACTCGGGATTTATATTAATAGAAGATTTTGGTAACACATATGTCAAAAACAACCTTATTCTAAAAGCAGTTTCGAAAATATTGATTTCCACAAGCTGTGTAACATCAATAGAAGCATGGAAAACGCAGTTTAATTTTTTTAAACAAAGATGTCTATTTTAATGAAAATTTAAAATACGTGGAAAATGATGTATCGCCATCTTTATCCTAAAGTAATTTCATATGAATTTGTTCAACTGGATATGATAGAAGTATAAGCATTCATCAAGTTAAAGTGTGCAAGCCACCAGTGAGGTTCGAACTCACGACCGCTGGTTTACGAAACCAGTGCTCTACCTCTGAGCTATGATGGCTCGTTGCTTTGTTTGAAAAAACGTATAATTTCGTTAAGAAACTATACAGTATGTTTAATATCAACTTATCGTTCAAAATATTAATAATGCATTGTTAAAACAATCACACGTAAAAAATATAATATTAAGAACATCTCTTCGACAACATTTTCAACGGTAAAATATTGTGCTGTTTCCTCCTCTGTTCAGGTATATAATTTGTATATCAATCGCGGAGAGGTGTTCAGGACTATCTATATGCAATACCTATCGAGTTCGCATAATAGTTCATTTTTTTCTCCACATTTTATCGAAATATTTTATTGTAGTATGTAGGGGTCTATCTACTATTGTTTGTGGGTTTGAATATTTATGCATAAACTTTGAAGGAGTGGTTTTGGGCACTCTACATGCTGTCGAGTAGTATATTTTATAATGACTCTTGTTTGGTTTAGAATTGTTCTTTGCTTACGTTAATTCACGCTGAAGCTGCATAGTCTATTACAGTTATATACGTTTTGTATATTTTGAGGATGTTTTCAGCTGTTACTCCATTGTTTTTATCAGTTAGACTCCTAGCATAGTTTGTTCTTCGCCTAATTCTTTTCTTGTTAAATCTAATAATTATTGTTTCAGTTAACCTTACTAAGTGATATGCCTTTTGTCTAAGTTTTCTGAATCCGTTTTGTCTCTCGAGTAATTTTGACGTTATTTCCAAAAATGTGGAGAGTCTATTACTGATTATTCGTTCAAGAATTTTTCATTTACAGCTGGTCAGGCTGATTGGTCGATAACTGTTTGGTTTATTGGCTAGCATACCTTTTTTATGGAACATTAATGTATTAGCTTGCTTCCAAGAAACTGAGATGTAGCAAGGGTAGAACGATAAATGAAAAATTTCTAATAGATGATCAAATAATTTCGAAGTGCCTTTCTTGAAGAGAATTTCTTGTATGCCGTCCTTTTCTGGTGATTTATTTTTTGAATTCTAAATTGCTTGTTTGAGTTATGTTAATGTAAATTTTTAAGAAGCAGTAGATTATTATAGTCATTTACGTTGTGGTGTTATCGTTGTTAATATTGATTGTGAAATATGGTTTGGATAATTCTGTGTTATTTGTTACATCACTGTTTACTCTATTGTAAAAATAGGTGTTCACGTCTGGGTCGTTTTGTTTTGAAAGTGTTTTGTAGTTGTTGTCTGGAGGCTTCTGCTTTTTCTTTGTTGGTGTGCGCTAATGTGTTATTTTATTCTAGTGTTGGGTATTTTCTTGTTGTGGCTTCTTTAGTGAGCCTTTATCGGTGCGACCGAAACTTTCTAGGATCGTTTTTTTTTTCGTTTAGTTGGGAGCAGATGTTATCCGATTTTTCTTCGTTTAACAATATAATTTTTGGTCTCATTTTATTTCTCATACTGCTTATTTGTGTTTTTTATTTCTTTGTCTCTTGTTGTCATGAGCTGTCTTTTTAATTGTCTTGGTTTCTAGATGTCATGTTCTTTTTCTACTATGTGGTTGTCGGCATCGCTCCAGGTTAGGCGACCGGCACTTTCGTTGTCCAAGTGAAGTCTTAGACTTCCTCGCGTTTAACAGTTTCTGTATTTGAGTATTTTTTAGCGGTCTTTCACCCATATAAGTGTATATATCTCACTCAGAAGAAGGGATAAAAGATTTTTTACTGTATATTCAAGAGGTCTTTAAAAACTCTCCATTCTTCTTGCTTATTCTCACTGAAGGTCTCCTGATCTCATTGCTTACAATTGTTTGTTTGTTGTGAATTTTGCGCAAAGCCACACGAGAGCTACTTGCGCTAGCCGACATTAATTTAGGAGTGAAAGACCAGATGAAAGGCAACTAGTCTTTACCACCCACCCCCAATTTTTGGGCTACTCTTTTACCAATGAGTAGTGGGATAGACCTATCACATTATAACAGCCCCACTGTTCAAAGAGAAAGCATGTTTGATATCACAGAGATTCGAGCACAAAACCTCACATTACGATCCGAGAGTATTAACCACCTGACCACGTCTCTGAAAGTTTTCTGCTTCAAGACTAAATAAAACAAAAATTAACAGCAGCAAATTGTTTTTATTTATTGCTTTTAAAATTTATATGTCTCAAGGTTAACTTATAGCCTTCAGGGTACATAATTATGTTAATGATTCATGGCATGAGCAACTTTTTTACTGATGTCACAACAGTACAAATTGCAACGGTAAGTGTATTTTATGTGACATTTTAGTTTCTAATAATTGGCTGGTAGACTACACATTAGTAAGAACAGGTGACCCATTCAGGCATTCTTTGGTCTCTGTTCGTAGAGTTTGTCCTGTTATCTTACCCGAGCGTAACCGTAATAAAAGTTTTCGGCAAGAAAAGAAGTCGGTTCTAATATGCCTCAGAATATGAATTATCTTTATAGACATTCTGATCTGAGAGCGATAATTAACATAAAATTATTTAAAAATAAATAAATAATGAAAATAAGAAAAACGTTGAATCCAAATGTAAATATTATATTTTCCAGCCATAAACTAGGGATTCTAAGAAAGTAAAGAAACAATGCTGGAAGTGGTGTCTACATGATGTTTTCGAACAAAAACTTTCTATTTTCACTCCATATATACAGCGTTTATCAATTTTAGTAAAGTCAAACTAGGGATTTATATTAATTTAAGAATTTTATAGTAGATATATCACCAACCAAATGTATTACATAAATCTATTCCACAATATCTTTCCCACAACCAAAATACAATTGTAATATGTGATCTAAATAGTAAACATAAAAACTTTGACATAAATCCACAAATACAAATGGATGACACCTATTGCAATTCATTGATGAATTACCATCGCCCTAATAAACGACAGTAAACCTACGCATACCACGTATACTACAAATACAACTGATACCTTAGACACCTCCTTAAATATCAGACCAAAGTTATTAAATTTGAACGTGGGAAAAGATGTTGACAGTGATCTTCTACCAATATGGTAGATATGGTACCAATATGGAACTTTCGATCTCACCCCCATGAAGATATAACCTTTAAAGTAAAGAAGACAAATTCGACTACAAAGAAGCTGATAGTTGTAGTCAAATAATCACGGAGTGCCTACTAAAAGCAGCAAATAGCTACAAATAACGCATGGAAATCAAACAAACAACTAATAACACTCATAAAACAACGAAGACAATTAAGAAGACAGTTTATGGCAACAAGAGATAAAGAAATAAAAACACAAATAAGCAGTATGAGAAATAAAATGAGACCAGAAATTGTATTGTTAAAAGAAGAAAAATGGACAACTTTTGCTGCAAACTATATGGAAAAACCGACCCTAGAAAGTTTCGGTCGCACCTAAAAAGACTCACTAAAGAAGCCACAACAAGAAAATACACAACATTAAAACAAAATAACACATTAGCGCACACCGACAAAGAAAAACCAGAAGCCTTCAGACAACAACTGCAAAACACTTTCAAAACACAACGACCCAGACGTGAACGCCTATTTTTTTCAATACAGTAAATAATTATGTAACAAATAACACAGAATTATACAAACCCTATTTCCTAGACAATAATAACAACAATAACACCAATAACATAAATGACTTTTACAATCTACTGCTTACCAGAAAAATAACATTAGCAAATCTGCGGGCTCTCAGAAACTAAAGAAACAAGGCAGGAAGTAGTGTCTACATTATGTTTTTTGAGCAACAAATTCTATTTTCCCTCCATGTCTACAGCATTTATCAACTTTAGTAAAGTCGAACTTGTGATTTATATTAATTTTAGAATTTTATAATAGATATATCAAAAACAGGTTATTTTCCAAGCAATTTTGGAAATATTGATTTCCACACGCTGTATAAAATTAATAGAAGCATAGAAAACGCAGTTTAATTTTTTAAATAACAATGTCGCTTTTATTGAAAATTTAAATTATATGAAAAATAATGTATCCCCATATTTATCGTAAAATAATATTATGTTATTTTGTTCAATTGCTGGTGATGAAAATAAAAGTATCCGTCAAGTTCAAGATATACAAGCCACCAGTGAAGTTCGAACTCACTTTTTTTAAAAAACGCATTCTTTCTCTTTAATGTTCTACAGTATATTGAATATTCGCTTCTCGTTCAGTGGATTAATTTAGAATCGTTAAAACGATCACACGTAAAAAAACATATTAAGAACATCTCTTCGACAACATTTCCAGCAGTAAGGTTTTGTACTGTTTTCTCCTCTGTTCAGATATATAACAGTTGTTTTTGAAATTACGCATTGCTACACCGCTTTTATTATTGTAAGCAAGCATACATTCGGCTGCGCTACCAGTGGAGGTAGCACACACAATAGTTCAATTCTGTTTGCTTTTCTCCAAACACTGCATAAAGAAAGCATTTATTTGAATTTTATTTTTTAGATTTTTCTACACATAAATATCAACCTACCAGTTATGAAAATAATTTTTTCAAACATTAATGAAGCATCATTGAAAATTGTGTCATACAAATATATCTGTTTACGAAGGTGGTCATCTGATCAAAAAAGTACAGCCATATATCATAAAATAAACCATCTTAAAAACTGCAAAAACAGGTGCTGATCATTTTATAGACATTTATTTGTGAGACTCTTATGATATCCATAATTTTTTCACAAATTATTTAACAAGATAATTGAAACAGAGAAACCTTAACACTTTTTACACACAACAGGGACAACAAAGATCAATACATACTACAATAAAATATTTTGATAAAATTTGAAAAAAAAAGTGAACTATTATGCGAACTCGATAGGTATTGCATACGAGGTCTGTTCAAAAAATACGCGGACTGTTTGAATTGCGCGGCTCCAGTTGGTTTCAGTGGAATCCGCATGCTGTCGCTAGGTTTGCACAGATCAGCTGATTACGACGCCATTTCCCGATTGCAGATATCTTCATTTGTGTATTAGCTACGCGGTTTTAAGATAAGTGCGATTTTTTTCGTTTGGTGGATTTCAGAATGAATGACCTGAAGGAGCAACGACTTGCTGTGAACATTTGTGTTAAACTTGGAAAATCTGCGACTGAAACTTCTGCTATGCTTAACACGGCTTACGGTGATGTTGCTATGAAGCGTACGGCATGTTTCAAGTAACATGAACGTTTTAAGGATGGTCGACAGTCCATTGAAGATGATGAGCGTCCTGGACGTCCTTCCACGTCAACTGACGGCCCACACGTCGACAAAATCTACACCCTGGTGCGGGCAAATCGACGTCTGACTGTTAGGGAGCTTGCTGAAGAGTTTGGGATATCAGTTGGATCTTGTTACGAGATTTTGACCGAAAAATTGAAGATGCACCGCGTTGCTGCGAAATTTGTGCCTCAGAACTCGTGCGTTTTTGGCCAAACACTCGATCACTGTTTCCCCCCCCCTACTCACCTGACCTTGCTCCTTGCAATGTTTTCTTGTTCCCCAAACTCAAAAGACCCTTGAAAAAAAGAAAATTTGAGACGATTCCCGAGATTAAGGCAAATGCGACGAAGGAGCTGGAGGACATTACAAAAGAATCGTACCAGGACTTTTTCAACAAGTGGAAACACCATTGGGATAAGTGTGTGCGTTGGGGAGGAGAGTATCTTGAAGGGGTCCCAGACCTGTAACTTCTAAATAAAGTACATTTTGTTTTATGACGTCAGTCCGAGTATTTTTTGAACAGCCCTCGTATGTGATAAAGATAGTCCTAAACACCTCTCCCCGATTATTTGACAAATTAGATTATTAACATAATATTATTTTAAAAATAAAGAAATAATGAAAATAAATAAATAAAAATAAAATGAGTATGTGTATTTTGTTATCACAAAGCCACAAGGGGCTATCTGCTTAGCCGATCAAGGGAAATCGAATCCCTGGTTTTAGCGGTTTTGTTTAAATCCGAAGACACACCGCTATACTAGCGGGGGGGGGGCAAATATAATATATATATACATACATAAATAATAATAATAAATACTAAAATAAAAAACATGCCACCTATGAGCGAGACATTAGTGAAGGAACTGATAGTGCAAAATACATGGACATTACCCCGAAGGGTGTCTGAGTAAATATGGGTTACTCTAATCCTCATATAATAATTTTTAATATACTAAACATTTCACTCTAACAAGGAAAAAAAAAGAGGAAGAGGTCCAGTGCAACTGACATTCCTGGGTACACATACATATATACCTAAACGTTCAATCCATATGCACATATAATTTCCAGCCCAAATCTAGGGGCTCTCAGAAAGTAAAGAAACAGGGTTGGAAGTAGTGTCTACATTATGTTTTCGAACAAAAAAAATGCTGTTTTTCCTCCATGTCTACAGCATTTATCGATTTTAATGAAGTCAAACTAGAGATTTATATTAATTCAAGAATTTTATAATAGATATATCCAAAACAGGATCATTCTTCAAGCAGTTTTGGAAATATTGATTTCCACAAGCCGTACAAAATTAATAGGAACAGAGAACACTCAGCTTAATTTTTTGAATAACAATGTCGCTTTTATTGAAAATTTAAATTATATGAAAAATAATGTATCGCTATATTTATCGTAAAACATTATTATGTTATTTTGTTCAATTACAGGTAATGAAAATAAAAGCAACCGTCAAGTTCAAGATATACAAGCCACCAGTGAGGTTCGAACTCACGACTCCTGGTTTACAAGACCAGTGCTCTACCCCTGAGATATGCTGGCTTGTACATATTTTTTAAAAACGCATTCTTTCTCTTTAATGTTCTACAGTTGTTTGAATATTCGCTTATCGTTCAGTGGATTAATTTAGCATTGTTAAAACGATCACACGTAAAAAAAATATATAATATTAAGAACATCTCTTCGACAACATTTCCAACAGTAAGGTATTGTACTGTTTTCTCCTCTGTTCAGATATATAATAGTTGTTGTTTTAAATTAAGCGTAAAGCGACACCGCGGACTGTCTGTGCTCCACCCACCATGGGTATGAAAACCCGGTTTTTGTTATTGCAAGACATTCCGTGTGCTACTAGTGGAGGCGACACAAATAATAGTTCAATTGTGTTCAAGCGTTGATTATGATTCAATATGAATATTGTTGTTATTTCATTGTGTTATATGCATCACCTGTACAAGAAGCCTCTTAATTATGTTAACACTTACGTAAGGTAAATATTACTCTCTATAAATCATATATTTAAAATGCAAGCATAAATTTTAAAATCAATAGTAGAGTGTTGGTCTAGTAACCCAAATTTTATGAGTTCGATCCTCTCAGTTGGATTTCGTATTTTAACATTCAAACTAGTAAAATTTGGAAGTGGATTCCACCTCTCGTTTCTTATGTTGCCCTTACGGACAAAACTTGAAAGTATAAAAATATCGAAATCGATGAAAATTTAGTTCGTTTAGAAGGTATTTGAGATAATCCAATTAAATTATTCATATAATTATACTAAGGAAAAGCATTAACAAATGTTCTTGAACAAATAACTAAAACTTTTTTCCGAGTTATTCTTTTTCTTTGTAATTGTAACAATATTAAATTATAAATGATATCACAATGATATCAACATACTAGATTTACTTACAATTCTAGCATATCACTTTTATTACATAGTTTTAGTTCTAAATTCATTTCTTCCTTAAAAGTTATCGCTCCCTGAGATCGGAATGTCTATAAAGATGTCTATAAAATGTCTAAAGGCATTTTCTTTGTCATTTTATCAACGTGATGTTTCTTTGCCGAAAGATTTTATTCCAGTAATGGGCGTTTAAGATGACACGATAAACTCAATGAACAGAGACCAAAGACAGCCTGGAAGGATCACCTATTTTAACCACTCACACAACTCTACACTAATGAACATGACGATGACCGAAGAAGGTCGAAACGTTGTTCGCTCTTCTACGTAAAATATTTTCTCAACACCAAACGAGCCGATTTTACATATATATTTCTCTACACTAATGTGTTGTCTTCCAGCCAGTCATGAGAAACTAAAATGTCACATAAAGGACGCTTACCGTTGCAATTTGTACTGTTGTGACGTCATTAAAAAAGGTACTCATGCCATAAATCACTAGCATAATTATGAACTCAGAAGGTTATAACACCTTAAGACATATAAATTTGAAAATCAATAAATAAAAAAACAATTGTCTACACTTAAGTTTGGTTGTATTTACCATTGAAGCAGAACGCTTTTACAGACGTGGTCAGGTGGCTAAGGCAGTCGAATCGTAATCTGAGGGTCACGTGTTCGAATACCCAATACACCAAACACGCTCGCCCTTTCAGCCGTGGGTAGTATTAAGGTGACGGTCAATTCCACTCTTCATTAGTAAATGAGTAGCCAAAGAGTTGACGGTTGTTGGTGATAACTCGTTGCCTTCCCTCTAGTCTTACACTACTAACATTACACAAGTACAAAAAAATTTCTATATTGTTTCCAACTCAACTTATCTGTCTGAAATCTCCACTTTATATTGTTGGACTCTTTTCGTAACTTGGCATTTTTTCATATTGACAATGAATTTTTATAGATGATATATACTATTCTGAACAATAAAAGTGTAATCGAAATTTCTAATATTATAACTTTAACAATGCCAAAATCTCTGTTATGAAACAAGTTACGCCTCTCAATTCAATATTATAAATTATTAGATAACTGAAATTCAACTTATTAGCTGTATATATCATACATAATGATATCCTATAACTGTATATAGGATACATATTGGTATCCTTTAATTTTATATGAGTTATCACTTTGAAGTGATTCCTCTGTACTCTAAATTAGGAACGGTTATACGCAAATTTCATGTGTATAGTTTTACGCAAAATCTTCCAACTTCCTCTTTACCTAACTTACGTAAGGTAAATATTATTCTCTATAAATCATACATTTAAAAATGCAAGCATAAATTGTTAAAATCAGTAGTAGAGTGTTGGTCAAATAACCCAAATGTTATGAGTTCGATCCTCGCAGTTGGATTTCGTATTTTAACATTCAAACTATTAAAATTTAGTCGTGGATTCCTTCTCTCGTTTGTTTAAAAATATGGAAATCGACGAAAGTGTTTATGCGTTTAGAAGCTGTTTGAGATAATCCAATTAAATTATAGATATAATTATACTAAGGAAAAACATTCATTAATTTACTTCAACCAGTAACTAAAATTTTTTCCTAATTATTTTACTACTTAGTAACTGTAACTATCTCAGATTATAAATGATATCACAAAGATATCAAAATTCTATATTTACTTATTCTAGAATATTACTTTTATTACATATGGTTATTATTTTTATAAACATATTTCTTCATTAGAAATTATCGCACCCTGATCGGAATGTCTATAAAAATAATTCATTTTCTTAGGAATTTTACCATCGACTTTTTTCTTGCTGAACACTTTTATTTCGATGATGCGTGTGTAAAACCCCTGCTAATACAGCGGTATGTCACCGGATTTACAACGCAAAAATCAGGGGTTCGATTCCCCTCGGTGGGCTGAGCAGATAGCCTTTTGTGGCTTTGCTATACGAAAAACACACACACGCGCGTGTGTAAGATGGCACGAGGAACGCAACGAACATGAAGCAAAGACCGATTGAAGGGGTCACCTCTTGTGGCCATTCGTAAAGCAATACACGAATATATTGTCCACCAGCCAGTCACACAAGGGACGCTTGCCGTTGCAATTTGTGTTCTTGTGAAGTAAGTAAAAAAGGTTCTCATGCCATAAATCACAAGCATAATTATGAGCTCTGAAGGTTATAAGACCTTAAGATATAAAAAATTGAAAAGCAATAAATACAAAAACAATTGGCTAATCTTAATTTTGGTTGTATTTACTCTTGAAGTAGAACGCTTTCAGAGACGAAGCCAGATATGAAGGCAGTGGAATCGTAATGTGAGGTTCAAGGGTTTGCATTCCATTTACAACAAACATGTTCGCCCTTTCAGCGGTCGTGCCGTTATGATGTGACAGATCAATTCCACTCTTCATTGGAAAATGAGTAGCCAAAGAGTTGACCGTGGTTGGTGATGGCTAGTTGCCTTCCCTCTGGTCTTACACTGCTAATTTAGGTACGCGAAATTCAAAACAAACAAACAATTTTAAATAATGAGATCAGGAGACCTTTAGCGAGAAGAAGAGAGAGGTTTTAAAGAGCTATCGAATACACAGGGAAAGAAGAACTTCCTTCTGAGTGAGATATATACACTTATATGGGTGAAAGAGCGCTAAGAAATACTCAAATAAGTTACAGAACCTGTTTAACGTGAGGAAGCCTAAGACTTCACCTGGACGACGAAAGTGCGGGTCGCCTAACCTCGAGCGACGCTGACAACAGCTTAGTAAAAGAACATGACGTCTAAAAACCAAGACGCACGCTCTACCAGTGGCCTGAAAAACAAGTTAAGTAAATCTAGTTCATTAGGTGGCCAGATATCAATTTAATTTCAAATGCAGTTAATAAAACCCCATTCATGGCCTGATGTAATGTGGCCAAAATTATCATCTTTTGATAAAGATAAAGATATTAATATAAGGAGAAAATGAAAAGCAAGAATAAAAATTGTTAACTAACTCCAGTGAAAATTATGAAAATGAAGAAGAAAGTGGAGAAACTTCTCATACTGTGATAGTTTCCTCCACCTTTATAAATACTAAAAACAAACCAACTGGCCCAAATAACACCTTGAATGCTGATACACAACAATTAATGATATAGCCGAAATCCATTAACAAAATGAGGAACAAAACACTGAAAAACAAGGTTTTACACTAGTGCTATCAAAAACAAAAAGACGAAATTCATCACAAAATGATACTATAAGGTCCGAAAAATAACACCAAAATCTAAACAACCCCAAAGTCTTCTATAATCCAAAGTGTACCTCGCACATGCAACCAACCGCAAATTGCGGTGGAAATCAGACGATGTAATCCAGTTGTGGAAATCGCCAATGACAAGCGTTTACCCAGTGGCGGTGTCCTTGTTCGTAAAAAAGGAGCTGCTGACCTCAAAAAGCTACTAAAAGAATGGCCGAAGGACGCTTTTTACACCTGGAAACATTAATATCCACCTACCAGGTAGCATACCACAGCCCAAGGTAATCGTAATTCGTAGGGAATACTACGCAATTAACATAGAAGACACACAACAGGCACTACAGGATCAAAATACACCTTACAGTAAAGTCGAAAGAATAATATCCAAACAAACAAACAAACTTAATAAGAGTAGACACAGAAAAAAATTACAACATTCTGGACCTAATAAACATCGGCATTACTCTCTGGTACCAAAATTTTCAAGTAGAGCAATTGAAAATACAGCACTTGTAGTTATACAAAACTACAATTGACAAAGATATGGTCACGTATCAGCGGCACGTTTAGCAACACCGAGGTGCTGTGTACATGGCGGTAAGTACCATATATTTGTCAGTAAAAAATAGTAAGTAATTCCTAATTGTTGCAACTACCTAGAAACACACACAGCAAGCTGCAAAGTTTGCCACTTGTACAAGAAAATAAAACAGCGTATCTATGAAATAAAAACAACAAAACCAATTCCAAACGATATAACTTACACAACTGCACAACAAACACACACTGCTACAAAAAGACATACAATGACAAATGCACAAAAGCTGAAGGAAAACATCACACAACAAAAATGACAAACAAAAGAACAACAAAACTCAACGAAAACAGTAAACAATACACAACAACTTAACAAAATCACAGACACAACAAACCCCCAAGAGAACAACACTCATACAATAAAAGAGAACACAAACGACGAAACAGGTTTAATAGTAAATGTAAATAAAACATCTTTACAGATTTCATTGCAGAATACACAAATCTATCCCAAACTAAAAACTGCTTTGATCTATTCATAAGCGCTGCAAGAAAATACATACCACAACTAATTACAACAATCACTAAATGCTTACTAAAAACATAAATTCACAGTTCTAGGCTCACTTACTTCCAAAAAACACGAAAGCGTAGACATAGTAATAGAAATTAGCCCTGATATTATTATTCTAAGTGAAACCCTGATTTATCATAACAATAGATTTAAAATATGGAAATATATGGCAATTAGAAAAGATAAAACAACCATGATATTAACAGAGAAATTATGTTATTATATAAAAACTATATGACTTACATTAACAAAAAATGAACCTAGAACTTCAACTGGCATGCTGCATGAAACCAGAGATTTACGGACTTATACAACGAAACATAAACCAAATGACCACTGGGAATGACAAATACAAAAAGATCTGCCACAAAAAAACTAGAAAATCTAAAATGCAAACAACAGAAAAGTCACCAACACGACAAACCATTAACTGAACTCATAATTAACAGATACGACCGACAATTAAACACAGACGTGATACATCTACTTAACAAAGGATTCAACTTCGTAATAACACCTAGGTACATTCCAACCTTAGAAATTAATGCAAGTTTAGAAGACCTATTTAGGAGACTTGCGATACTTTCCCCAGAAAACAAAAACAAGAAAACAACTGAAAACATCAGACAGAAAGAAGACAACTTCAAAATTTTATTGACATACAACATCCAAACTTCCAAGACAAAAATTAAAAATTTTATATTTTCCAGAAACACCTAAAAACATCTTAAACGATTTTTCAAAGAATTTTCTCATGAAACCATCAATATAATTTCACAAAACAGAAAGCTAACAAACAATTTCACAGAACAAGACATTAATTCCATTACAAAACTAAAACAAAACAAAAGCATAAAAATTCTAAAAGCAGATAAAAGAAACGCTATAGTCATAATGAATACGAATGAATGCATCCAAAAAATGAAGAATATCCTATCAGACACATACAAATTTAAACCATTACAAACAAATGAAACAAAAACACGCGAAATGCAACTAAACAAAATACTACCAAAATTGAAAAAAGCCAACACAATTTCAAAATCACTTTAGTCCTAGCTACACAAGACCGACTCATGGAAGACATCTATTGCAATTCATTGATAAAATAATATAGCCGTAATAAACGACAGTACGCCTACGCATACTACGCACGCTATAAATACAAGAGATATCTTAGACTTCTGCCTCACATTCTTTAATATCAAACAAAAGTTATTAAATTTTAATGTGGAAAAAGATGTTGACAGTGATCTTCTACCAATATGGTGTACCTTCGATCTCGATCTCCATAAAGATATAACCTTTAAACAAGACCAATTAATTGCAATTAAGCTAATTGACAAAAATATCAGAAAGAATTAGACAACATATTACCAGAAAATGTTGAGCATACAGCCAACAACAAAGTAAAAGTTGATAGTTATAGTCAAATAATCACACAGTACCTACCAAAACCAGCATCGGATACTCTACCATACGAACAACATAAAACTATAAATAACGCATGGAAATCGAACAAACAACTAATAACACAGAAAAGAAAAGACAATTAAGAAGACAGTTCATGGCAACAAGAGACAAAGAAATAAAAATACAAATAAGCAGTATGAGAAATAAAATAAGGCCAGAAATTATATTGTTAAACGAAGTAAAATCGGATAACATTTGCTTCCAACTAAACGAAAAAAAAAAACGATCCTAGAAAGTTTCGGTCGCACCTATAAAGACTCACCAAAGAAGCCACTTCAAGAAAATACCCAACACTAGAATAAAATAACACATTAGCGCACACCAACAAAGAAAAAGCAGAAGCCTTCAGACAAGAACTACAAAACACTTTTAAAACACAACGACCCAGACGTGAACACCTATTTTTACAATAGAGTAAACAATAACGTAACAAATAACACAGAATTAGAAAGCCCATATTTTCAAAACAGCCCCCTGCGCATTTACAACGCCTGAAACCGGGTTTCGATATCCGCGGCGGGCACAGCACACGTAACTCATTGTGTACCTTTGTGCGTAATTCAACACAACAACAAACAACAAAACAACATTTTCCCAATCAATACTAACTACAATAACACCAATAACATAAATGACTATAATAATATAATGCTTACCAAAAATTTACATTAACAGAACTCAAACAAGCAGTTAAGAATACCAAAAACAAATCACCAGAAACTGACGGCAAACAAGAAATTATCTTCAAAAAAGGCACTTTGAAATTATTTGATCATCTATAAGCAATTTTTCATTGATCCTTTTACCCTGGTTACTCTGGGAAGTAAGCTTATACATTCATGTTTCATAAAGAAGGTATGCCAGCCAATAAACCAAACAGTTATCGACCAATCAGCCAAACTAGAGTCATTATAAAATATACTACTTAGGACAGCATATATAGTACCCAAAACCACTTCAAAGTTTATGCATAAATATTCAAATACACAAACAATAGTAGATAGATCCTACCTAGTAAAATAAAATATTTCGGGTCACGAGGTTATAACACCTTAAGACACATAAATTTGAAAATCAATAAATAAAAAAACAGTTGTCTACACTTAATTTTGGTTGTACTTACCATTGAAGCAGAACGCTTTTAGTCAGGTGGCTAAGGCAGTCAAATCGTAATCTGAGGGTCACGAGTTCGAATACCCGATACACCAAACACGCTCGCCCTTTCAGCCGTGGGGAGTATTAAAGTTACGGTCAATTCCACTCTTCATTGGTAAAAGAGTAGCCAAAGAGTTGACGGTTGTTGGTTATAACTCGTTGCCTTCCCTCTAGTCTTACACTACTAACATTACACAAGTACAAAAAAATTTCTATATTGTTTCTAACTCAACTTATCTGTCTGAAATCTCCACTTTATATTGTTGAACTCTTTTCGTAACTTGGCATTTTTGCATATTGACAATGAATTTTTATAGATGATATATATTATTCTGAACAATAAAAGTTTAATCGAAATTTCTAATATTATAACTTCAACAATGCCAAAATCTCTGTTATGAAACAAGTTACGCTTCTCAATTCAATATTATAAATTATTAGATAACTGAAATACAACTTATTAGCTGTATATATCATACATAATGATATCCTATAACTGTATATAGGATACATATTGGTATCCTTTAATTTTATATGAGTTATCACTTTGAAGTGATTCCTTTGTACTCCAAATTAGGAACGGTTATACGCAAATTTCATGTGTATAGTTTTATGCAAAATTTTCCTACTTCCTCTCCATCTTCTTAGTAGTGTAGGTAATTGTCCAGAGGTTTCAGATTACAAATTAATATAACTTTATCCGAACTGCGTATAATTAAACATAAATCTAAAAAATATTTCATCTTGGGATTGGTAGTTACTTTATTCTCAAATATTTCACAGAAATCTAAACTTGAAATACAGTCTTGACCAAAATGTTTGTATATTTTGCAAAGAATAGGATAGTTATTATTAAGATGGAATATAAATAAACTTAATATGTCAAGCTGAGAAACATTGTATTAAACATCTATGTATATAATCTGTATAATGAGACAAGTTCTAGACACATCATCATCGATTTATTAGAAAAGCAAACAATTTTATCAGACACCTGCAGAAAGATGTGTAATTCAGAACTTTACCTATCAAAACAAAACCTTACCAAAACAAAATATAATATCAAGTTATTATCAAGAGCGGTTATAATCTTATATCAGTTCATATTTAACATAAAGTACTTGGTTCTCCTCTTATTCTACTCACCTCCAAAGATGACGTGGCATGCTGTCGATGAGGTTATTGATATAAACCACTGTGATTTCATCCCAATTTGTCACTAGAAAGTGGTGTAACTCAGCTACAGTAGCTGGTTGTGGTTAGAAATTTTAAGGCTCAGTTCTGCCCAACAGTTTTCAATGAAATTACAACCTGGAGACTTTGATGGCCATGCCATTATTGTAACGTTCTCCCAGTCGAGATAATCCTGTACAGTACAAGCAGTGTGGGCATTGGCATTGTCATCCTGGATCACAAATTATTGCTAAACCTTTCCCTAGTATATGGCAGAATAATTGTCTTCACATCATGCCTTTAGAAGGCAACATTGGTGTTTCTCCGGAAGATATGAAGAGCGGTTTATCTCCCATAATCAATAACTGCTCAAACATGTTCTGCGCCACTTCCCTGAGGAAACAGTCTACCCACATTTGTTTTCCAGGAAAACAATGAACACGAATCCTACCACCAGCTTTAACAAGCCACAAACAAGACTCTTCTCAAAAGATGACATGTCGCCAGTGTCATAACTGTAAGTTGGCATGTCGCCAGTGTCATAACTGTAAGTTGGCATGTCACCAGTGTCATAACTGTAAGTTGGCATGCCGTTTTGGCTAAGTAGCACGGCGAGAGCTGTGAATTCTGGTTAATATCGGTTTTCAGACAACCGTTCTGGCAAAATAATCTTGTTTAGTCGGCTTCCTATCCAAGTTGTTTTGAATACTCTGTAATAAACGTGTTCATGCCATTCCTGTCTTAATGGGTTGCAAGACTTCTTTTAACCTTGATGTGTTAAAATGTCCAAAATACGATAATCTCAGGGAACAATTTCCGACGTTTACCACTATACTTTTTGGAAACAGCGTTTCCTGTAATCCGAGACGTTCTAGGATTCTGGAAACAGTACACTGAGGTACCCTAGTGTTCTGAAAATTTCAGTTTGCTTCATACCATTTCTGAACAGTCGAACAATTTGACGATCTATAATTTCTGGCGCGTTTGGACTCATCCACACCAAGCACAGATAAATTGTATGAACGAAGCTTTAAATTATTTTACAAAAGATTATACCAAAAACAAACTCTTTTATACCAAACAGATATGTGTGTGTTCTTCTTATAGTAAAACCACATCGGACTATCTGCCGAGCCCACCGTTGTGAATCCGGAGACTTACCGGGGTACTAGCGGGAGGCACAGATTCTCATAACAACTTATATGGACCAGAAAAACAACTCGTGTATATTTATCCGGTCACATCTATCTTCTCTGTTACTGCTTGGACATTTACTTAGTAACTACCCCATACATGTAAACAATGACATTAATATTTAACAGTATACAAACAAACAAACATCTTGGACAAAGTTGTGAATATTTAACATCTTATTGTTTCAAGAGATATAGACAACTGGAAGATAACTTCCGAAACGGAAAAAAAGCAAGTAGAACTTTGTCTATAAACTCTGTTTCGTTACATTTTAATGTAAAATTCAAAATCATGGAAAGCTATTTCAGTTCACTGCATCTATCGATATTTTGAAGCTCATAATACAACATCAGTATTTAAAATATTTTTAACTAATGCACTATCTTACTTATATAAATAAACAAACCTTCAAGCGATATTTTATATTAATCTAAATAAACACAAATAAAGAAATTGCTATAAAGACCTGCATCCTTTAACTTAATATATTTTTGTTTGATCAGGCACTATTAAGCAGAACAGAGTGAACTCATAACCACTACTTTTTTCCATATCATTAGTTCATTCTTCATAAATAATGCAATCCAGCCGCTAATGAGGGCCCAAAATATTTGTCAAACACAGGGAAGAAGGTTAAAAGTACAGAAGTCAATTACCGGTTTTAAATTAGCAGCCTCAAAGTAACTTATAAATTTATAATTAATTCAGCTGCTATTTTTCACTGGTAATCTCAGACTCATTTGACCAGTTAAAACACTCAATTCTTAATCTCACGGTCGCTGTTGTTGTTCTTGTTGTTTTGAATTAAGCACAAAGCTACACAATGGGCTATCTGTGCTCTGCCCACCACGGATATCGAAACCCATATTTTAGCGTTGTAAGTCCGCAGATATACCGCCGAGCCACTGGAGGCCTTCGGGGTCGCAGGTTCGAATCCCCGTTACACCAAATATGCTCGCCCTTTTAACATTGGGGCAGTTATAACGTGATAGATATATAATTCAAACTGTTAAAATTTTATAGTTGATTCCTTCTTTCACTTCCCCCGCTAATACAACGGTATGTCTACGGACTTACAAAGATAAAGTCAGGGGTTCGATTCACCTCAGTAGGTTCAGCAGAGAGTCTGATGTGGCTTTGTAATAAGAAAATACAAACTCCGTCTCTCGTTTATTAGGCTACCCTTACTTACGAAACATCAAAGTTTAAAAGTATCTAAATCCATTAAAAAGTTTAGGCGTTCAGAAGGTGTTTCAGATTATCAATAAAATTATTGATATAATTATACCTTAATCAGTTTACTTCAACAAATAACTAAAACTTTTTCCGTGTTATTCTTCTGCTTCGTAATAGTAACAAAATTAAGTAAAAAATGATATCACAATGATATCAATACACTAGATTTACTTACCATTACAGAATATCACTTTTATTAAATATGGTCGTTATAGTTCTAAAAATATTTCTTCATTAAAAATTACCGCTCTCAGATCGGAATGTCTATAAAGATAATTCATTTCTTAGGAATTTTACCACCGACTTTTTTTCTTGCCGAAAACGTTTATTCCGGCGACGCATGTGCAAGATGACACGACAAACTCCACGAACAGAAACCAAAGACCGCCTGAAGGAGTCAACTGAAGGAATAACCCATTCGCACAACTCTACACTAATGTGTTGTCTTCCGGGCCAGTCATTAGAATCTAAAATGTCACATAAAGGACGCTTACCGTTGCAATTTGTACTGTTGTGACGTCAGTAAAAAAAGGTGCTCGTGCCATAAATCACGAGCATAATTATGTACTTTGAAGGCTGTAACACCATAAAATATATAAATTTGAAAAGCAATAAATAAAAAAACCAATTGGCTACTCTTAATTTTTGTTTTATTCATTCTTGAAGCAGAACGCTTTCCGAGACGTGGTCAATTGTTGAAGCAGTCGAATCGTAATCTGAGGGTCAAGGGTTCGAATCCCCGTTACACCACACATGTTCGCCCTTTCAGTGGCGGGACCGTTATGATGTGATAAATCAATCCCATTATTCGTTGGTAAAAGAGTAGCCTAAGAGTTGGCGGTGGGTGGTGATGACTAGCTGCCTTCCCTCTAGTCTTACACTGCTAAATTAGAGACGGCTACCGCAGATAGCCCTCATGTAGTTTGCGAGAAATTCGAAACAAACAAGCAATTCTAAACAACGAGGTCAGATTCAGATACATTTTGGAACAAGATCAGTAAAAACTGTTAATTGGAAAAGGAGAAATAGGGACCATTAAAAGAATGCAGAAAAACGTTGAATCCAAATGTAAATATTATATTTTCCAGCCAAAACCTAGGGGTTCTAAGAAAGTAAAGAAACAAGGCTGGAAGTTGTGTCTACATTATGTTTTCGAACAAAAAATTTCTATTTTCACTCCATATATATAGCGTTTATCAATTTTAGTAAAGGAATAACGCATGGAAATCAAACAAACAACTAATAACACTCATAAAACAACGAAGACAATTAAGAAGATAGTTCATGGCAACAAGAGATAAAGAAATCAAAACACAACTAAACAGTATCAGAAATAAAATCAGAGCAGAAATTAAATTCTTAAAACAAGAAAAATGGGACAATTTCTGCTGCAAACTAAATGGAAAAACCGACCCTAGAGAGCTTTGGTCGCACCTAAAAAAGACTCACTAAAAAAGCCACAACAAGAAAATACCCAACATAAGAACAAAATAACGCATTAGCACACACCGACAAAGAAAACCCAGGAGCCTTCAGACAACAACTACAAAACACTTTCAAAGACAACGACCCAGACGTGAACACCTATTTTTTCAATACAGTAAATAATTATGTAACAAATAACACAGAATTATACAAACCATATTTCCTAGTCAATATTAACAACAATAACACCAATAACATAAATGACTTTTACAATCTACTGCTAACCAGAAAAATAACATTAGCAAATCTACGGGCTCTCAGAAAAGAAACAAGGCTGAAAGTAGTGTCCATATTATGTTTTCGAACAAAAAATTCTTTTTTCCCTCCATGTCTACATCATTTATCAACATTAGTAAAGTCAAATTTTTGATTTATATTAATTTTATAATTTTATAATAGATATATCAAAAAACAGGGTTATACTTCAAGCAGTTTGGGAAATATTGATTTCCACACGCTGTATAAAATTAATAGGAGCAGAGAAAACGCAGTTTATATTTTTAAATAACAATGTCGCTTTTATTGAAAATTTAAATTTTATGAAAAATAATGTATCGTCATATTTATCGTAAAATAAAATTATGTTATTTTGTTCAATTACAGGTAATGAAAATAAAAGTATCTGTCAAGTTCAAGATATACAAGCCACCAGTGAGGTTCGCACTCACGACCTCTCGTTTACAAGATCAGTGCTCTACCCCTAAGCTATAATAGCTCGCACATATTTGTTAAAAATGCATTGTTTCTCTTTAATGTTCTACAGCATATTGAATATTCGCTTATCGTTCAGTGGATTATTTTAGCATTGTTAAAACAGTCACATGTAAAGAAAATATAATATTGAGAACACCTCTTCGACAACATTTTCAACAGTAAGGTATTATACTGTTTTCTCCTCTGTTCAGTATATAAAAGTTGTTGTTTTAAATTACACATAAAGATACACCGCGGACTGTCTGTGCTCTACCCACAATGGGTATCGAAACCCGGTTTTTATTATCGTAAGTCAGCAGATATTAGGCTGTGCAACTAGTGGAGGTTGCAAACACAGTAGTTCAATTGTGTTTCTTTTCTCTAAACACAGCATAAAGAAAGCATTTATTTGAATTTTATTCTTTAGATTTTTCTACACATAAATATCAACCTGCCACCTGTGTGAAGAATGTTTTTGAAACATTAATAAATCATCATTGAAAATGGTGGTACACGATTATATCTGTTTACAAAGGTGGTCATCTGATCAAAAAGTACAGCCATATATCATAAAATAAACCATCTTAAAAACCGAAGAAACCAGTGCTAATCCTTTAATAGACATTTATTTGTGAGACTCTTACGATATACATAATTTTTTCACAAATTATTTAACAAGATAATTAAAACAGAAAAACCTTAACACTTTTCCCAAGCGACAGGAACATCGAAGATCAATAGAATATTCTTTCTTCGAATCTACTTTCTCATTTAGGAGTTACAATAGAAATAATATTCATTTAAACTAAATTGTTGTGTCCAAGCTTTAATTATATTAGAATATCAATATTGCAATTATTTAGTTGTGGTATATGCATCGCTTGAATAAAATGCAAGGTACTTATCTCAGCACATACCCAACTTACATATTATTCTCTATAAATTATATGTTTAAAAAACAATCGTACAGTGCTATAAGGAGCAGTAGTAGAGTACTGGTCTAGTAACCTAAATGTTGTAAGTGCTATCTTTCCAGTTGGATTTCATATTTTCACATTCAAACTATTACAATTTAGTAGTGGATTTCTTCTCTCGTTTGTTTAAAAATATCAAAATCGATGAAAATGTTTATGTGGTTAGAAGGTATTTGAAATAATTCAATTAAATTATCGACATAGTTATACTAAGGAAAAACATTAATGAATTTAATTGAACAAATAACTAAAACTTTTTTCTGTGTTATTCTTCTGCTTCGTAATTGTAACTATATTTAATTATGAATGATATCACAATAATATCAAAATACGAGATTTTCTTGCATTTTGTAGTTATAGTTATAAAGACATTTCTTTATTAAAAATTATCGCTCTCAGATCGGAATGTCTATGAAGATAATTAATTTTCTTAGGAATTTTACCACCGACTTTTTTCTTGCGAAAACGTTTATTCTGGTGACGCGCGGGTAAGATGACACGGCAAACACGACGACGGGAACCAAAGACCGCCTGAAAAGGTCACTTTGTAGTAACCATTCGCACAATTCTACATTGAAGTGTTGTCTACCAGCCAGTCATTAGAAACTAAAATGCCACATAAGGGACACTAACATAATTATGTACTCTGGAAATAACACCATATGACATATAAATTTGAAAAGCAATAAATAAAAAACAGTTGGCTACACTTAATTTCGGTTTTATTCACTCTTGAAGCAGAAAGCTTTCAGAGGCGTGGTCAGGTGGTTACGACAGTCGAATCGTAATCTGAGTGTAACGAGTTCGAATCCCCGTTACTCTAAACATGCTCGTCCTTTTACCGGTCGGGCCGTTATAATGTGATAGGTCAATCCCACTATTCATTGGTAAAAGAGTAGCCAAAGAGTTGGCGGTGGTTGGTGATGACAAGTTGCCTTCCCTCTAGTTTTACACTTCTAAATTATAAACGGCTAGCACAGATAGCCCACGGGTAGATTTGTGCGAAATTCCAAAACCCAAACCAAACCGTTTTCGACAAACATTAGCTTATTATAGTCATTTATGTTATTCGTGTTATTGTTGTTGATATTGACTGGGAAATATGGTTTGTATAATTCTGTATTAATATGATATGATCGTTTACTGTATTATAAAAATAGGTTTTCACGCCTGTGTCGTTGTGTTTTGAAAATGTTTTGCAGTTGTTGTCTGAAGGCTTCTGCTTTTTCTTTCTTGGTGTGTGCTAATGTGTTATTTTATTCTCGTGTTGGGTATTTTTTCTTGTGGTATCTTTGGTTCCTCTTTGTAACTGCTATCGAAACGTTCTAGGATCGGTTTTTTTCGTTTAGTTATCCCATTTTTCTGGCCTCATTTTTTTTCAGATACTGTTTATTGGAGTTTTTTATTTCTTTGTTTCTTCTTGCCATAAACTGTCTTCTTAATTGTCTTCGTTGTCTTATTAGTGTTATTAGTTGTTTGTTTCTTTCTATGCGTTATTTATAGTTTTATGTTGTTCCTGTGGTACAGTGTTAGTTGCTGCTTTTAGTCGGCTCTCAGTGATTATTTGACTACAACTACCAACTTCTACTTTGTTGTCGGCTGTATGCTCAACATTTTCTGGTAATATGTTGTCTAATTCTTTCTGATATTCTTGGCAATTAGCTTTCTGGTAGTCGAATTTTGTATTGTTTAAAGGTTATATCTTTATGGGGAGCGAGATCGAAAGCACACCATATTGGTAGATGATTACTGTCAACATCTTTTCCCACATTAAAACTTAATAACTTTTGTCTGATATTTAAGGAGGTGAGGCAGTTGCCTAGGATATCACTTTTATTTGTAGCATACGTAGTATGCGTAGGTTTACTGTCAATTTTAGGACGATGTTATTTTCATCAATGAATTGCAATAAGTGTCTTCCATTTCTGTTGGTGTATTTACGTCAAAAGTTTTTATGTTTACTATTCAGATCACTTATTACAATTGTATTTTGGTAGTGGGAAAAAATGTTGTGGAATAGATTTATGTCAATACATTTTGTTGGTGAACAGTAAATACCTGCTAGTGTTAAAAATGAATGGTTATCTAGCAGGATATCAACAATTATATTTTCATTATTACCGTTCATTTTAATTTTGAATAACTGAAAGAATGTTCTTATATAATAAAATAATTCGTCTGTTAGTATCATGGTTGTTTATTCTAACTTTTCTAACTGGCGTAAAATTACATATTTTAAATTTATTGTTAACATAAATCCGGGTTTCACTTAGAATAATAATATCAGGTTTAATTACTATTATTATGTCTTCGATCTCGTGGTTCTTGGAAGTTAGTGAACCTTTGATGTTGATACCTAGAATTGTGAATTTGCTTTTAGTAAGTATCCAGTGATCGTTGTGGTATGTATGGCTTTCTTTATTATTTTTTTTGCGTCGCGTGTGAAGAGATCAAAGCAGTTTTTAGTTTGGGATGGATTTGTGTATTCTGCAATAAAATTTGTAAAGATGTTTTATTTATATTTACTATTAAACTTGTTTCGTCGTTTCTGCTCTCTTTTATTGTATGAGTGTTGTTCTCTTGGGTGTTTGTTGTGTCTGTGTTTTTGTTAAGTTGTTGTGTATTGTTCACTATTTTGGTTTGGTTTTGTTCTTCTCTTGTGTGTGATTTTTGTTGTGTGATGTTTTCCTTCAGCTTTTCTGCATTTGTCACTGTATCTGTTGTTGTAGCAGCGTGTGTTTCTTATGCAGTTGTGTTAGTTATATCGTTTGGAATTGGTCTTGTTGTTTTATTTCATAGATATGTTGCTTTATTTTTTTGTACTTGTCGCAAACTTTGTAGTTTGCTGTGTGTGTTTTATGCAGTTGCAACAATTAGGTTTTTCTTACTATTTTTTACAGACAAATATATGGTGCTTACCGCCATGTCCACGTCACCTCGGTGTTGTCAAACGTGCCGCTGATACGTGACCATATCTTTATAATTTTAGCATTGTATAAATACAATTGCTGGTGTTTTCAATTGCTCTACTTCAAAATTTTGGTACCACAGTTACGACAGAAAGTGTTCGTACGCCTGCGTCGTGAGTAGTTTTGTTCGTCACAACTTAAAAAGTATCAAGATTAGGATAATGAAAGTAGAGTATATTATAAATATTATTCTAACACACTTTTACATACATATTTATGTAAATTGAACGACAAATAAACTGTTTATAAACAAATAACCAAACATAGGAGAAGCAGAAAGTGTTCGTGCGTCCACTTTAATGGTCAGTTGTGTAACAATACTTGGCGCAATCTCTTCTCATAGCCCTCCATGATCGTTTGACAGTACTGGTATTTTTTCTCCATTCTTCTTTACAGAAGGCCTCCAACTCTTCAAGTTTTTCCGATGACGCTGATAAACCCTGGTCTTCGACTCATGCCAAACGTTTTCAATTGGGTTGAGATCGTGTGACTGTGATGGCCACTCCAGAACGCTTATATGGTTCCTCTGCAACCAGGTTTGCACATATTTCGATGTGTGCCTAGGGTCATTGTCGTGCTGGAAGATCCAACGACGCCCATGCCGCAAGTTACAACCAATTATTCTCGATATAAGTGCCTAATATATCAACGTACTCTTCTATTTTCATGATTCCGTTGACGTGGTGAAGGCTACCTACACCAGAAAAGCTGAAGGAACCCCATAGCATGATCGAGCCACTTCCGTATTTAACTGTATGGACGGTGTTCTTTGGAAGATTTCGTTCCTTCTTACGGAAAATATAGCGAACATCGCTGTGGCCGAAAAGCTCGATTTTAGTCTCGTCTGACCAAAGAATATTCTTCCAATAGGTAAAGGGTTTAACTACATGTTTTCTTGCATACCTCAATCGTGTTTCTAAATGAACAGGCTTTAAATATGGAGTTCTACGATGACGGCATGCTTTGATGTTGTTGTTGCTGTTTTAAAATAAGCACAGAGCTACACACTGGGCTATCCGTGCTCTGCCCACCACGAGTATCGAAACCCGGTTTTTAGCGTTGTAAATCCGCAGACGTACCGCTAAGCCACTGGGGCAGGCATGCTTTGAACCCAGAAGAACGTAACATGTTCGTAACTGTAAAGGTGCTTACTTCACTCCAGTTTCACTTACCAGTTTCTGTATGTCATTACGTGTTAAACGAGAATTCCTACTAACCTGCTGAAAACCTTCCACTTGGTTCTCTCTCGAATTTTGGTGCGGCGTCTGTAACGAGGAAGGTTAGAGGTTGATTCTATAAGCTTAAACTTGGCAATTATGCTTTGAACAGTAGATTTCGGCACATTAATTTGTGTAGCAATACCGGAAAGAGACACACGAGACTTGTATTTTACAATAATTCGGTTCTTTAAATCATTGGACAGTTGTTTCCTGTTCGTCATGATGACCAAGCAGATAATGACGGAGATGGCGCTAAATTGCCGGAAGTAAATTTTTTGCTGGCTAAATTCCAATAATTATGAACCCAGTGTCTAGTTCTGGAATCGTATAATGTAGTTTACTCGCCAAAAAAAACAAAATTTTTACGGGAACATCAGTTTTTGACACGTTCTGAACTGTACGAACACTTTCTGCTCCTCCTATTTTGGTTATTTCTTTATAAACAATTTATTTGTCGTTTAATTTACATACAAGTTTATGTAAATGTGTGTTAGTATAATGTTTATAATAGACCATACATCTATTAGCCTAATCGTAATACTTTTTAAGTTATGACCAAAAGACTACTCGGGACGCAGGTGTACGAACACTTTCTGTCGTAACGGTGACTATTTTTTTCTTGTTTTCGTTTTCTTTATATTAATATCTTTATCATCATCAAAGATGATAATTGTGTTTTGGCCACATTACATATGACCATGAATGGGGTATTATTAACTGCATTTGAAATTACATCTGATTTCTGGCCACCTAATGAACTAGATTTACTTAGCTTGTTTTTCAGGCCACTAGAATGGCGTGCGTCTTGGTTTTTAGACGTCATGTCCTTTTTGTTCTAAGCGGTTGTCGCCATCGCTCCAGGTTAGGCGACCCGCACTTTCGTCATCCAGGTGAAGTCTTAGGCTTCGTCGCGTTTAACAGTTTCTCTAACTTATATGAGTATTTCTTAGTGCTCTTTCGCTCACATAAGTGTAGATATCTCACTCAGAAGGAAGGTTAAAAGTTTTTTTTTCCTGTATGTTCAGGAACTTTTCTCCATTCTTCATGCTTATTCTCACTGAAGGTCTCCTGATCTCATTGTTTAGAATTGTTTGTTTGTTTTGAATTTCGCGCAAAGACACATACGGTTACCTGCGCTAGCCGACATTAATTTAGCAGTGAAAGACTAGATGAAAGGCAACTAGTCTTTACCAACCACCGCCAACTCTTGGGCTACTCTTTTACCAATGAATAGTGGGATTAACCTATCACATTATAACAGCCCTACTATCGAAAGAGCGAGCATGTTTGAACACGAAACCTCACATTACGATTCGAGAGTATTAACCACCTGACAACGCCTCTGAAAGTGTTCTTCTTCAAAACGAAATAAAACAAAATTAACAATAGCAAATTGTTTTTTATTTATTGCTTTTCAAGTTTATATGTCTCAAGGTGTTATAGCCTTCAGAGTACATAATCATTTCAGTGATTCATTGCATGAGCACATTTTTTACTGATGTCACAACAGTACAAATTGCAACGCTATGTGTCCATTATGTGACATTTTTGTTTCTAATGATTGGCTGGTAGACAACACATTAGTGTACACTTGTACGAGTAGTAAAAACAGGTGACCCCTTCAGGTAGTCTTTGGTCTCTGTTCGTAGAGTTTGTCCTGTTCTTTTATCCACGCGTAACCGGAATAAAAGTTTTCTTGCCGAAAACTTTTATTCCGGTTACGCGTGGATAAAAGAACAGGACAAACTCTACTTTCTTAGAGCACCTAGTTTTAGGCTGGAAAATACAATATTTGCATTTGGATTCACCGTTTTTCTTATTTTCAATATTTATTTATTTTTTAATAATTTTATGTTAATTATCGCTCTCAGAAAGTAAAGAAACAAGGCTGGAAGTGGTGTCTACATCATGTTTTCGAACCAGAAATTTCTATTTTTACTCCATGTCTTAGGTATTTGTCAAATTTAGTAAAGTCAAACTCGGGATTTATATTAATATAAGATTTTGGTTACACATATGTCAAAAACAGGCTTATTCTAAAAGCAGTTTCGAAAATATTGATTTCCACAAGCTGTGTAACATTAATAAAAGCATGGAAAACGCAGTTTAATTTTTTTAAACAAAGATTTCTATTTTAATGAAAATTTAAAATACGTGGAGAATGATGTATCGCCATCTTTATCCTAAAGTAATTTCACATGAATTTGTTCAACTGGATATGATAAAAATATAAGCATTCATCAAGTTGAAAGTGTACAAGCCACCAGTGAGGTTCGAACTCACGACCCCTGGTTTACGAAACCAGTGCTCTACCTCTGAGCTATGATGGCTCGTTGCTTTACTTGGAAACCGTATAATTTCGTTAAGAAACTATACAGTATGTTTAATATCAACTTATCGTTCAAAATATTAATATAGCATTGTTAAAACAATCACACGTAAAAATATAATATTAAGAACATCTCTTCGACAACATTTTCAACGGTAAGGTATTGTGCTGTTTCCTCCTCTGTTCAGGTATATAATTTGTATATTAATCGCGGAGAGGTGTTCAGGACTATCTATATGCAATACCTATCGAGTTCGCATAATAGTTCATTTTTTCTCCACATTTTATCGAAATATTTTATTGTAGTATGTAGGGATCTATCTACTATTGTTTGTGGGTTTGAATATTTATGCATAAACTTTGAAGAAGTGGTTTTTGGGCACTCTACATGCTGTCGAAAGTAGTATATTTTATAATGACTCTTGTTTGGTTTAGAATTGTTCTTTGCTAACGTTAATCCACGCTGGAGCTGCATAGTCTATTACAGTTATATACGTTTTGTATATTTTGAGGATGGTTTCAGCTGTTACTCCATTGTTTTTACCAGTTAGGCTCCTAGGATAGTTTGTTCTTCGCCTAATACTTTTGTTGTTAAATCTGATTATTATTGTTTCAGTTAACCTTACTAAGTGATATGCCTTTTGTCTAAGTTTTCTGAATCCGTTTTGTCTCTCGAGTAATTTTGACGTTATTTCCAAAAATGTGGAGAGTCTATTACTCATTATTCGTTCAAGAATTTTCATACACAGCTGGTCAGGCTGATTGGTCGATAACTTTGGTTTATTGGCTAGCATACCTTCTTTATGGAACATTAATGTATTAGCTTGCTTTCAAGAAACTGAGATGTAGCAAGGGTAGAACGATAAATGAAAAATTTCTAATAGATGATCAAATAATTTCGAAGTGCCTTTCTTGAAGAGAATTTCTTGTATGCCGTCCTTTTCTGGTGATTTGTTTCTTGAATTCTTAATTGCTTGTTTGAGTTATGTTAATGTAAATTTTTAAGAAGCAGTAGATTATTATAGTCATTTATGTTGTGGTGTTATCGTTGTTAATATTGATTGGGAAATATGGTTTGGATAATTCTGTGTTATTTGTTACATGACTGTTTACTCTATTGTAAAATAGGTGTTCACGTCTAGGTCGTTTTGTTTTGAAAGTGTTTTGTAGTTGTTGTCTGAGGCTTCTGCTTTTCTTTGTTTGTGTGCGCTAATGTGTTATTTTATTCTAGTGTTGGGTATTTTCTTGTTGTGGCTTCTTTGGTGAGTCTTTATAGGTGCGACCGAAACTTTCTAGGATCGTTTTTTTTTTTTCGTTTAGTTGGAAGCAAATGTTATCCGATTTTACTTCGTTTAACAATATAATTTCTGGTCTCATTTTATTTCTCATACTGCTTATTTGTGTTTTTATTTCTTTGTCTCTTGTTGCCATGAACTGTCTTCTTAATTGTCTTTTCTTTTCTGTGTTATTAGTTGTTTGTTCGATTTCCATGCGTTATTTATAGTTTTATGTTGTTCGTATGGTAGAGTATCCGATGCTGGTTTTGGTAGGTACTGTGTGATTATTTGACTATAACTATCAACTTTTACTTTGTTGTTGGCTGTATGCTCAACATTTTCTGGTAATATGTTGTCTAATTCTTTCTGATATTTTTGTCAATTAGCTTAATTGCAATTAATTGGTCTTGTTTAAAGGTTATATCTTTATGGAGATCGAGATCGAAGGTACACCATATTGGTAGAAGATCACTGTCAACATCTTTTTCCACATTAAAATTTAATAACTTTTGTCTAATATTAAAGAGTGTGAGGCAGATGTCTAAGATATCTTTTGTATTTATAGCTTGCGTAGTATGCGTAGGTGTAGGTGTTCTTGGGGGTTTGTTGTGTCTGTGTGTTTGTTAAGTTCTTGTGTATTGTTCACTATTTTGGTTTGGTTTTGTTCTTCTCTTGGGGGTGATTTTTGTTGTGTGATGTTTTCCTTCAGCTTTTCTGCATTTGTCACTGTATCTGCTTGTTGTAGCAGCGTGTGTTTCTTATGAAGTTATGTTAGTTATATCGTTTGGAATTGGTCTTGTTGTTTTTATTTCATAGATATGTTGCTTTATTTTTTGGTACTTGTCGCAAACTTTGTAGTTTGCTGTGTGTGTTTTATGCAGTTGCAACAATTAGGTTTTTCTTACTATTTTTTACAGACAAATATATGGCGCTTACCGCCATGTCCACGTCACATCGGTGTTGTTAAACGTGCCTCTGATACGTGACCATATCTTTGGCAATTTTAGCATTGTATAACTACAATTGCTGGTGTTTTCAATTGCTCTACTTGAAAATTTTGGTACCACAGTTACGACAGAAAGTGTTCGAACCCCTGCGTCGTGAGTACTTTTGTTCGACACAACTTAAAAAGTATCAAGATTAGGATAATGAAAGTAGAGTATATTATAAATATTCTTCTAACGCACTTTTACATACATATTTATATAAATTGAACGACAAATAAACTGTTTATAAACAAATAACCAAACATAGGAGAAGCAGAAAGTGTTCGTGCGTCCACTTTAATGAACAGTTGTGTAACATTACTTGGCGCAATCTCTCCTCATAGCCCTCCATGATCGTTTGACAGTACTGGTATTTTTTTTCCATACTTCTTTACAGAAGGCCTCCAACTCTTCCAAGTTTTTCCGATGACGCTGATAAACCCTGGTCTTCGACTCATGCCAAACGTTTTCAATTGGGTTGAGATCGTGTGACTGTGATGGCCACTCCAGAACGCTTATATGGTTCCTCTGCAACCAGGTTTGCATATATTTCGATGTGTGCCTAGGGTCATTGTCGTGCTGGAAGATCCAACGACGCCCAAGCCGCAAGTTACAACCATCATTCTCGATATAAGTGCCTAATATATCAACGTACTCTTCTATTTTCATGATTCCGTTGACGTGGTGAAGGCTGCCTACACCAGAAGAGCTGAAGGAACCCCATAGCATGATCGAGCCACTTCCGTATATAACTGTATGGACGGTGTTCTTTGGAAGATTTCGTTCCCCCTTCTTACGGAAAATATAGCGAACATCGCTGTGGCCGAAAAGCTCGATTTTAGTCTCGTCTGACCAAAAAATATTCTTCCAATAGGTAAAGGGTTTAACTACATGTTTTCTTGCATACCTCAATCGTGTTTCTAAATGAACAGGCTTTAAATATGGAGTTCTACGAGGACGGCATGCTTTGATATTGTTGTTGCTGTTTTAAAATAAGCACAGAGCTACACACTGGGCTATCCGTGCTCTTCCCACCACGAGCATCGAAACCCGGTTTTTAGCGTTGTAAATCCGCAGACGTACCGCTAAGCCACTGGGGCGCAGGCATGCTTTGAACCCAGAAGAACGTAACATGTTCGTAACTGTAAAGGTGCTTACTTCACTCCAGTTTCACTTACCAGTTTCTGTATGTCATTACGTGTTAAACGAGAATTCCTACTAACCTTCTGAAAACCTTCCACTTGGTTCTCTCTCGAATTTTGGTGGGGCGTCTGGAACGAGGAAGGTTAGCGGTTGATTTTATAAGCTTAAACTTGGCAATTATGCTTTGAACAGTAAATTTCGGCACATTAATTTGTGTAGCAATACCGGAAAGAGACACACGAGACTTGTATTTTACAATAATTCGGTTTTTTTAAATCATTGGACAGTTGTTTCCTGTTCGTCATGATGACCAAGCAGATAATGACGGAGATGGCGCTAAATTGCCGGAAGTAAATTTTTTGCTGGCTAAATTCCAATAATTATGAACCCAGTGTCTAGTTCTGGAATGGTATAATGTAGTTTACTCGCCAAAAAAAAACAAAATTTTTACGGGAACATCAGTTTTTTGACACGTTCTAAACTGTACGAACACTTTCTGCTCCTCCTATTTTTGGTTATTTCTTTATAAACAATTTATTTGTCGTTTAATTTACATACAAATTTATGTAAATGTGTGTTAGTATAATGTTTATAATAGACCATACATCTATTAGCCTAATCGTAATACTTTTTAAGTTATGACCAAAAGACTACTCGGGACGCAGGTGTACGAACACTTTCTGTCGTAACTGTGACTATTTTTCTTCTTGTTTTTCGTTTTCTCTTTATATTAATATCTTTATCATCATCAAAAGATGATAATTGTGTTTTGGCCACATTACATATGACCATGAATGGGGTATTATTAACTGCATTTGAAATCACATCTGATTTCTGGCCACCTAATGAACTAGATTTACTTAGCTTGTTTTTCAGGCCACTGGAAGGGCGTGCGTCTTGGTTTTTAGACGTCATGTTCTTTTTGTTCTAAGCGGTTGTCGCCATCGCTCCAGGTTAGGCGACCCGCACTTTCGTCGTCCAGGTGAAGTCTTAGGCTTCCTCGCGTTTAACAGTTTCTCTAACTTATATGAGTATTTCTTAGTGCTCTTTCGCCCACATAAGTGTAGATATCTCACTCAGAAGTAAGGTTAAAAGTTTTTTTTCCTGTATGTTCAGGAGCTTTTCTCCATTCTTCTTGCTTATTCTCACTGAAGGTCTCCTGATTTCATTGTTTAGAATTGTTTGTTTGTTTTGAATTTCGCGCAAAGCCACATACGGATACCTGTGCTAGCCGACATTAATTTAGCAGTGAAAGACTAGATGAAAGGCAACTAGTCTTTACCAACCACCGCCAACTCTTGCGCTACTCTTTTACCAATGAATAGTGGGATTAACCTATCACATTATTACAGCCCTACTATCGAATGAGCGAGCATGTTTGAACACGAAACCTCACATTACGATTCGAGAGTATTAACCACCTGACCACGCCTCTGAAAGTGTTCTTCTTCAAAACGAAATAAAACAAAAATTAACAGTAGCAAATTGTTTTTTATTTATTGCTTTTCACATTTATATGTCTCAAGGTGTTATAGCCTTCATAATCATTTCAGTGATTCATTGCATGAGCACATTTTTTACTGATGTCACAACAGTACAAATTGCAACGCTAAGTGTCCTTTATGTGACATTTTAGTTTCTAATGATTGGCTGGTAGACAACACATTAGTGTACAGTTGTACGAGTGGTAAGAACAGGTGACCCCTTCAGGCGGTCTTTGGTCTCTGTTCGTAGAGTTTGTCCTGTTCTTTTATCCACGCGTAACCGAAATAAAAGTTTTCGGCAAGAAAAGAAGTCGGTTCTAATATGCCTCAGAATATGAATTATCTTTATAGACATTCCGATCTGAGAGCGATAATTAACATAAAATTATTAAAAAATAAATAAATAATGAAAATAAGAAAAACGATGAATCCAAATGCAAATATTGTATTTTCCAGCCTAAAACTAGGTGCTCTAAGAAAGTAAAGAAACAAGGCTGGAAGTGGTGTCTACATCATGTTTTCGAACCAAAAATTTCTATTTTTACTCCATGTCTTAGGTATTTGTCAAGTTTAGTAATGTCAAACTCGGGATTTATATTAATATAAGATTTTGGTAACACATATGTCAAAAACAGGCTTATTCTAAAAGCAGTTTCGAAAATATTGATTTCCACAAGCTGTGTAACATTAATAGAAGCATGGAAAACGCAGTTTAACATTTTAAACAAAGGTGTCTATTTTAATGAAAATTTAAAATACGTGAAGAATGATGTATCGCCATCTTTATCCTAAAGTAATTTCATATGAATTTGTTCAACTGGATATGATTGAAGTAAAAGCATTCATCAAGTTTAAGGTGTGCAAGCCACCAGTGAGGTTCGAACTCACGACCCCTGGTTTACGAAACCAGTGCTCTACCTCTGAGCTATGATGGCTCGTTGCTTTGTTTGAAAAACGTATAATTTCGTTAAGAAACTATACAGTATGTTTAATATCGACTTATCTTCAAAATATTAATATAGCATTGTTAAAACAATCACACGTAAAAAATATAATATTAAGAACATCTCTTCGACAACATTTTCAACGGTAAGGTATTGTGCTGTTTCCTTCTCTGTTCAGGTATATAATTTGTATATTAATCGCGGAGAGGTGTTCAGGACTATCTATATGCAATACCTATCGAGTTCGCATAATAGTTCATTTTTTCTCCACATTTTATCGAAATATTTTATTGTAGTATGTAGGGGTCTATCTACTATTGTTTGTGGGTTTGAATATTTATGCATAAACTTTGAAGAATTGGTTTTTGGGCACTCTACATACTGTCGAAATTAGTATATTTTATAATGACTCTTGTTTGGTTTAGAATTGTTCTTTGCTAACGTTAATCCACGCTGGAGCTGCATAGTCTATTACAGTTATATACGTTTTGTATATTTTGAGGATGGTTTCAGCTGTTATTCCATTGTTTTTACCAGTTAGGCTCCTAGGATAGTTTGTTTTCGCCTAATACTTTTGTTGTTAAATCTGATTATTATTGTTTCAGTTAACCTTACTAAGTGATATGCCTTTTGTCTAAGTTTTCTGAATCCGTTTTGTCTCTCGAGTAATTTTGACGTTATTTTCAAAAAATGTGGAGAGTCTGTTACTGATTATTCGTTCAAGAATTTTTCATACACAGCTGGTCAGGCTGATTGGTCGATAGTTGTTTGGTTTATTGGCTAGCATACCTTCTTTATGGAACATTAATGTATTAGCTTGCTTCCAAGAAACTGAGATGTAGCAAGGGTAGAACGATAAATGAAAAATTTCTAATAGATGATCAAATAATTTCGAAGTGCCTTTCTTGAAGAGAATTTCTTGTATGCCGTCCTTTTCTGGTGATTTGTTTCTTGAATTCTTAATTGCTTGTTTGAGTTATGTTAATGTAAATTTTTAAGAAGCAGTAGATTATTATAGTCATTTATGTTGTGGTGTTATCGTTGTTAATATTGATTGGGAAATATGGTTTGGATAATTCTGTGTTATTTGTTACATGACTGTTTACTCTATTGTAAAAATAGGTGTTCACGTCTAGGTCGTTTTGTTTTGAAAGTGTTTTGTAGTTGTTGTCTGGAGGCTTCTGCTTTTTCTTTGTTTGTGTGCGCTAATGTGTTATTTTATTCTAGTATTGGGTATTTTCTTGATGTGGCTTCTTTGGTGAGTCTTTATAGGTGCGACCGAAACTTTCTAGGGTCGTTTTTTTTTTTTTTTCGTTTAGTTGGAAGCAAATGTTATCCGATTTTACTTCGTTTAACAATATAATTTCTGGTCTCATATTATTTCTCATACTGCTTATTTGTGTTTTTATTTCTTTGTCTCTTGTTGCCATGAACTGTCTTCTTAATTGTCTTTTCTTTTCTGTGTTATTAGTTGTTTGTTCGATTTCCATGCGTTATTTATAGTTTTATGTTGTTCGTATGGTAGAGTATCCGATGCTGGTTTTGGTAGGTACTGTGTGATTATTTGACTATAACTATCAACTTTTACTTTGTTGTTGGCTGTATGTTCAACATTTTCTGGTAATATGTTGTCTAATTCTTTCTGATATTTTTGTCAATTAGCTTAATTGCAATTAATTGGTCTTGTTTAAAGGTTATATCTTTATGGAGATCGAGATCGAAGGTACACCATATTGGTAGAAGATCACTGTCAACATCTTTTTCCACATTAAAATTTAATAACTTTGTCTAATATTAAAGAGTGTGAGGCAGATGTCTAAGATATCTTTTGTATTTATAGCTTGCGTAGTATGCGTAGGTGTAGGTGTTCTTGGGGGTTTGTTGTGTCTGTGTGTTTGTTAAGTTCTTGTGTATTGTTCACTATTTTGGTTTGGTTTTGTTCTTCTCTTGGGGGTGATTTTTGTTGTGTGATGTTTTCCTTCAGCTTTTCTGCATTTGTCACTGTATCTGCTGTTGTACCTGCGTGTGTTTCTTATGAAGTTATGTTAGTTATATCGTTTGGAGTTGGTCTTGTTGTTTTTATTTCATAGATATGTTGCTTTATTTTTTGGTACTTGTCGCAAACTTTGTAGTTTGCTGTGTGTTTTATGCAGTTGCAACAATTAGGTTTTTCTAACTATTTTTTACAGACAAATATATGGCGCTTACCGCCATGTCCACGTCACCACGGTGTTGTTAAACGTGCCGCTGATACGTGACCATATCTTTGGCAATTTTAGCATTGTATAACTACAATTGCTGGTGTTTTCAATTGCTCTACTTGAAAATTTTGGTACCACAGTTACGACAGAAAGTGTTCGAACCCCTGCGTCGTGAGTAGTTTTGTTCGTCATAACTTAAAAAGTATCAAGATTAGGATAATGAAAGTAGAGTATATTATAAATATTCTTCTAACACACTTTTACTTACATATTTATGTAAATTGAACGACAAATAAACTGTTTATAAACAAATAACCAAACATTGGAGAAGCAGAAAGTGTTCGTGCGTCCACTTTAATGGTCAGTTGTGTAACATTACTTGGCGCAATCTCTCCTCATAGTCCTCCATGATCGTTTGACAGTACTGGTATTTTTTTTCCATTCTTCTTTACAGAAGGCCTCCAACTCTTCCAAGTTTTTCCGATGACGCTGATAAACCCTGGTCTTCGACTCATGCCAAACGTTTTCAATTGGGTTGAGATCGTGTGACTGTGATGGCCACTCCAGAACGCTTATATGGTTCCTCTGCAACCAGGTTTGCACATATTTCGATGTGTGTCTAGGGTCATTGTCGTGCTGGAAGATCCAACGACGCCCATGCCGCAAGTTACAACCATCATTCTCGATATAAGTGCCTAATATATCAACGTACTCTTCTATTTTCTTGATTCCGTTGACGTGGTGAAGGCTGCCTACACCAGAAGAGCTGAAGGAACCCCATAGCATGATCGAGCCACTTCCGTATTTAACTGTATGGACGGTGTTCTTTGGAAGATTTCGTTCCCCCTTCTTACGGAAAATATAGCGAACATCGCTGTGGCCGAAAAACTCGATTTTAGTCTCGTCTGACCAAAGAATATTCTTCCAATAGGTAAAGGTTTAACTACATGTTTTCTTGCATACCTCAATCGTGTTTCTAAATGAACAGGCTTTAAATATGGAGTTCTACGAGGACGGCATGCTTTGATTTTGTTGTTGCTGTTTTAAAATAAGCACAGAGCTACACACTGGGCTATCTGTGCTCTGCCCACCACGAGTATCGAAACCCGGTTTTTAGCGTTGTAAATCCGCAGACATACCGCTAAGCCAGTGGGGGGCAGGCATGCTTTGAACCCAGAAGAACGTAACATGTTCGTAACTGTAAAGGTGCTTACTTCACTCCAGTTTCACTGACCAGTTTCTGTATGTCATTACGTGTTAAACGAGAATTCCTACTAACCTTCTAAAAACCTTCTACTTGGTTCTCTTTCGAATTTTGGTGGGGCGTCTGGAACGAGGAAGGTTAGCGGTTGATTCTATAAGCTTAAACTTGGCAATTATGCTTTGAACAGTAAATTTCGGCACATTAATTTGTGTAGCAATACCGGAAAGAGACACACGAGACTTGTATTTTACAATAATTCGGTTCTTTTAAATCATTGGACAGTTGTTTCCTGTTCGTCATGATGACCAAGCAGATAATGACGGAGATGGCGCTAAATTGCCGGAAGTAAATTATTTGCTGGCTAAATTCCAATAATTATGAACCCAGTGTCTAGTTCTGGAATGGTATAATGTAGTTTACTCGCCAAAAAAAAACAAATTTTTTATGGGAACATCAGTTTTTTGACACGTTCAGAACTATACGAACACTTTCTGCTCCTCCTATTTTTCGTTATTTCTTTATAAACAATTTATTTGTCGTTTAATTTATATACAAATTTATGTAAATGTGTGTTAGTGTAATGTTTATAATACACATACATCTATTAGCCTAATCGTAATACTTTTTTAAGTTATGAGGAAAAGACTACTCGGGACGCAGGTGTACGAACACTTTCTGTCGTAACGGTGACTATTTTTCTTCTTGTTTTTCGTTTTCTCCTTATAGTAATATCTTTCTCATCATCAAAAGATGATAATTGTGTTTTAGCTTACATTACATGTGACCATGAATGGGGTATTATTAACTGCATTTGAAATTACATCTGATTTCTGGCCACCTAATGAACTAGATTTACTTAGCTTGTTTTCAGGCCACTGGAAGGGCGTGCGTCTTGGTTTTTAGACGTCATGTTCTTTTTGTTCTAAGCGGTTGTCGCCATCGCTCCAGGTTAGGCGACCTGCACTTTCGTCGTCCAGGTGAAGTCTTAGGCTTCGTCGCGTTTAACAGTTTCTCTAAAGAAATATGAGTATTTCTTAGTGCTCTTTCTTACATAAGTGTAGATATCTCACTCAGAAGGAAGGTTAAAAGTTGTTTTTTCCTGTATGTTCAGGAGCTTTTCTCCATTCTTCTTGCTTATTCTCACTGAAGGTCTCCTGATCTCATTGTTTAGAATTGTTTGTTTGTTTTGAATTTCGCGCAAAGACACATACGGATACCTGCGCTAGCCGACTTTTATTTAGCAGTGAAAGACTAGATGAAAGGCAACTAGTCTTTACCAACCACCGCCAACTCTTGGGCTACTCTTTTACCAATGAATAGTGGGATTAACCCATCACATTATAACAGCCCTACTATCGAGAAGAGCGAGCATGTTTGAACACGAAACCTCACATTACGATCTGAGAGTATTAACCACCTGACAACGCCTCTGAAAGTGTTCTTCTTCAAAACGAAATAAAACAAAATTAACAGTAGCAAATTGTTTTTTATTTATTGTTTTTCAAATTTATATGTCTCAAGGTGTTATAGCCTCTCAGAGTACATAATCATTTCAGTGATTCATTGCATTAGCATTATTTTTTACTGATGTCACAACAGTACAAAATTGCAACGCTAAGTGTCCTTTATGTGACATTTTGGTTTCTAATGATTGGCTGGTAGACAACACATTAGTGTACAGTTGTACGAGTGGTAAGAACAGGTGACCCCTTCAGGCAGTCTTTGGTTTCTGTTCGTAGAGTTTGTCCTGTTCTTTTATCCACGCGTAACCGGAAATAAAAGTTTTCGGCGAGAAAGAGGTCGGTTCTAATATGCCTCAGAATATAAGAATTATCTTTATAGACATTCCGATCTGAGAGCGATAATTAACATAAAATTATTAAAAATAAATAAATAATGAAAATAAGAAAAACGGTGAATCAAATGCAAATATTGTATTTTCCAGCCTAAAACTAGGTGCTCTAAGAAAGTAAAGAAACAAGGCTGGAAGTGGTGTCTACATCATGTTTTCGAGACAGAAATTTCTATTTTACTCCATGTCTTAGGTATTTGTCAAGTTTAGTAAAGTCAAACTCGGGATTTATATTAATATAAGATTTTGGTTACACATATGTCAAAAACAGGCTTATTCTAAAAGCAGTTTCGAAAATATTGATTTCCACAAGCTGTGTAACATTATTAAAAGCATGGAAAACGCAGTTAATTTTTTTTTAAACAAAGATGTCTATTTTAATGAAAATTTAAAATACGGTGAATGAATGATGTATCGCCATCTTTATCCTAAAGTAATTTCACATGAATTTGTTCAACTGGATATGATAAAAATATAAGCATTCATCAAGTTGAAAGTGTACAAGCCACCAGTGAGGTTCGAACTCACGACCCCTGGTTTACGAAACCAGTGCTCTACCTCTGAGCTATGATGGCTCGTTGCTTTACTTGGAAACCGTATAATTTCGTTAAGAAACTATACAGTATGTTTAATATCAACTTATCGTTCAAAATATTAATATAGCATTGTTAAAACAATCACACGTAAAAAATATAATATTAAGAACATCTCTTCGACAACATTTTCAACGGTAAGGTATTGTGCTGTTTCCTCCTCTGTTCAGGTATATAATTTGTATATTAATCGCGGAGAGGTGTTCAGGACTATCTATATGCAATACCTATCGAGTTCGCATAATAGTTCATTTTTTCTCCACATTTTATCGAAATATTTTATTGTAGTATGTAGGGATCTATCTACTATTGTTTGTGGGTTTGAATATTTATGCATAAACTTTGAAGAAGTGGTTTTTGGGCACTCTACATGCTGTCGAAAGTAGTATATTTTATAATGACTCTTGTTTGGTTTAGAATTGTTCTTTGCTAACGTTAATCCACGCTGGAGCTGCATAGTCTATTACAGTTATATACGTTTTGTATATTTTGAGGATGGTTTCAGCTGTTACTCCATTGTTTTTTACCACAGGGCTCCTAGGATAGTTTGTTCTTCGCCTAATACTTTTGTTGTTAAATCTGATTATTATTGTTTCAGTTAACCTTACCAAGTGATATGCCTTTTGTCTAAGTTTTCTGAATCTGTTTGTCCTCTGAGTAATTTTGACGTTATTTCCCAAAATGTGGAGAGTCTGTTACTGATTTCATTCTGTTCAAGAATTTTCCATACACAGCTGGTCAGGCTGATTGGTCGATAACTGTTTGGTTTATTG